>NC_060233.1:30577076-30761755 GCF_021155775.2 Neodiprion pinetum | reverse complement strand
AACGAGTTTTTTTTTGTACATTTAGAAAATTTTACGTGCCTATGATCGACGTATCATTTGCTTCTTGTATCACTTGCGTCGCTGGTCATTGGCGCATAAAATTTGACTGGAAATGAAACTCGTTTCAGTTTTGATTCCAAAAAAATACTGATCCACTGAGGAATCTATTAATAAAACATTATCGTACGGTATACCAATCACTGACCAATAGCAAGGGTCATTCTTTATTTTCACAAACAAGGACGTGGCTCTGAATTGAACCAATCGTAATTCGGTATGAAATGTAAAAATGAAACTGTGTTATAACGAAAACGGACAGGTATTTCGGTTCGTCATCGGTTGTGCGTGGAATTTTGGTTTTTTTTATACATGCGTCGCGTTGCGAGGCCGGACCGAGAAAGGGTTGGACCTAAACTGCTCGCCATAGCTAGTTAGCATATTACGCCAACGAGAGGCGGGTTGTGTGCCTTAATTCCGGCCGTACAGGAAAGGGTTGAAGCACCGTCGCGACCAATGACAGAGAACCTTGCGGGGACGGCCAACGAGCCATTCCCCCGGGTCTGCACAAGGTATCCTCCGCGTGTTGTCACGTGTACTTGATGGAGAATATCACCGTGTTTTCCGAGATATCCGTATTCCCGTCATCGCATCACGCACGTGTCATCTCTTCACAGAATCGGGCCCATCTTGGACCGCCTGGACGAACCCGAAGCACCGAAATCTTTCATCAAAGCCCGCCCGACGGATCGACGCCATTTTGTTTCTATCTTGCCTATTTTATATCTTTCTCTTATTACCGTTCGTGCCTGACTTGAGCAGTCTTGATTATTCAAATTATTCAAATCAATGAGATGGATTGATTTTATGGGAATAAGTACTGAAATTTTTTATTCATGAACTCGCTTCACTCGAGACTACTTTTCCGATAATGAGACACGCGTTCTTGCCTTTGGATGTTTCCGGTTTTACTGCAATTAGGTAACAGATTTCTTTTTGCTAAACCGTGTGAATACAGATCGAAAAAAAAAATGTCATCCCTCGTTGAATGTTTAGACCATACGGAACACATGTTTATTTACAAAAAACTTCCATTCGAAGCTCCGAATCATGTAGCAATTAGGGATAATTTTCACGGTATTTTTTGTCTGTTGAGTGAAAAAAAAAAACCCTTAGATTTCACCACAATAGAACCAAAAACTTTTTCCTCTTACACAGCTTATACGGTTTAGAACCTGTCCAAGTTGAATTCGAATAAAAATCACAACGACAGTAAATAGAAAATTTGAAATACATACAATGATCCGTGTGAAACGATGTGAAAAAATTTCAACTCTCCGTCATCAAATCGTCCCGCAGTACGGTGCAACTGTCATTTAAAACTCGATACCCTGGGACTGACAGATGACAACGGATGACATATTTTTGCGGCCTTCCCCCTGTTGGTCCCCCGCTTCATTGTTTGACGATTGTCTCCCGTTGGATTGGGTTGGGCCCTCGTACAGTAGCTGGTAATCTCCCCGGAAATGCGTTACGAAAGACTAAACAAACGGTTCAACAGAGAGAAATAAAGATACAGAATACAGGGGACTCTCTCTCGCTCTCTCTCTCTCTCTCTCTCTTTCTTTCTCTTTCTCTTTCTCTCTCTTTCTCTCTCCCTCCTCTTTACCAAAAATTCGGGATAGGACATCGTCGTATGTCGGGTCACCGAAACGGTGAACAGGGGCGAAGAGGGGGACCTTTGACGACATTGGGACAAATTTTTCCGCAAGAAAAATTTCGAATGGAAAAAAATGGTCGTCGGTCGTGGGGCACGGGATGCTGCTGGAGGTGTATTACGTTTAAAATGACAATAAGGACAGCTAATAATAGCGTAGGTACATGCATTATGGAGTATATGGGATAACGCTATGGGACCCGGATTTCTCTGCGCGGTTTACGCCATGTGCCCTGGAAATCTCTCTCTCTTTCTCCGACATTCAGGTTACCTACAGCACCGTGCCTTATATCTACTTACTGTATACACAGGGGCTGAGTGCATCGTTCCGCAAATTCGCGTGTAAATAGACCACCCCTCTGCGTTGCCCTTTGGCCCTTCGTACCACACGATGTGAGACACAGGCTCGATATATAGGCTTATGATACACAGATTCCATTGTCGTATAATCTGTCATTTTATGGCTCTATCAATCTTTGTGGAAGTCTTCCCGTATTTCTGCGAAATGCAATAATATGCAATCTACGAAGTTATTTGCGATTTTTTGATTATATATTGAAAATGTTGCGGTATTTAACCTTTTACAATTTTTGAAAATCAATCACGTTCAGTATAATACAGTACGAATAGGTATTATACACGTGTAAAATAATTTTCTCACAGTATAATTATATTTTTCCGTAAAAAAAAAAATGGAAAATATAATTTCGATAGTAGGAAGATGAAAAAGTAACGAAGAGAGATGAAAATTCACTACGCAAACGTATAACGTCTTGAATCAAGATTGAAAGTAATTCTTCAAAACCGATTTGCACTTTATTGTTCGGAAATCTCCAACAAAAAATAAAAAACAAGACAATAAAATCCGTTATACGTTATTTAATGCAAAACATCATAGTGCGTTTTTTAGACACAGGGAAAAACAAATGATTTCACTAAATGCACAAGATCGACTCTCTCGATCGATCTTTGACTGCACCTTTGAACCAAATCTATACTTACCTACGGAGTGGAAGTTTCAAAACGCTCAATTTGCGTTTTAGTATAAGTTTTCGTTTTATAACTGGAGTAAATTTGAAAAACTGCACGCCTGGTTATTTTAAAAGAATTTGAAACGCCATTAGGACGGTATGTAAAATGTGCTACTGATCAGATGGCACGTGAAGTTGATCCCGATTTGTGCGCGCAAGAGACAAGCGAGGCGAATGCACACGTCTTCGGTATAAGTTGCGTCTAGCATATTCGTACACACAGATACCGTATCCACCGGTCTATATTTGGGGAAATAAGAGGCCCGCAGTAATAGAACGCTGCTGCAACGGCACGAACCGTCGAGATACAGAGACAGCCAGCCGGGGTAAGAAGAGGAGCACACATCGTTCGTCATTCGGAGGAGACAGTCGGAGGTAAATCCATACGACGATCCGTGGCTAATTGCTCCCGGCGACAAAAAACCGCATCTCCTGCTCCGCGATGCCGCCGCGGTATTCTCCTCGCAGCTTGAACCACACGCGCTTAATTCCGAGTATTTTCATCCTTCTCTATTCGCCCGTCATATTCCGTGGAAAAATTGCAATTACAAGACGCATGGGAAATCTGTAGAGCGAAGAAAATCTAGAAGGATATAATCGTGCCCTGTACCTATAGAAGGTTCACCCTGCTGGAGGCTGCGCGAGTGTGATAAAAAAAAGGGGGAGAAATCGTCACGCGATCTAGAGTTTATAAACTGACAATCGCAACGTAGAATCACCGCGAATTCCGTGATACTTGATGTTCAAATCGCGGCACGCGATTCGCAGAGAATCGCGTATAATCGCTCTTATTTGTCATTCTTACGTACGGACATTCCCGAAGCTATAGGGGGTCAATCTTGGCGGCTTATATTTGCCAGTAAATCAGGTTTTTCCGGTCGTGTTGATCGGTTACCGTTCGAAAAGAAAATTCAACACGTACAGACCCAAATCATTTGCCGAAATTTATTGATAGAAGTAGCTTTCTTTTTTTTTTTTTTTTTACAAAATGCAGAGTGCGTTTCTTCGTCTAGCAGATTAAACCTTCTTACCCCGTGAAAAACTATGAAATTGTGCGCGTAAAACGGTTGACATTTATTCTTTGGACAATCGCTTACGCGGTATGACCTTTCGGTAATTTTTGACACCTGGGTTCATGTTTGATCGTACGTACGAAACGGCCTTTATTTTGGAGCGAAAAATACTTGAGCTTCCAAAATTGCCCCGGTCTACCCTCCGGCAATTAGCGTTCTTCTTTATCGACCGGAACTCTGCACACGCCATAGACCAAAGAATTTGAAGATGAGCCGCAGCCCCTGTGCAAGTCCTGCCGCTACTTACGATTAAACGAAAACCAACAACAACAAAAACGAACGAGGAACGAACAGAACAAACTCCGAGGGTGAAGGCACAGTTCAGAAGTGCGTAAATTCGCGAGGGAAGGAGAGAAAGGGAGAAAGGGAAAGTCTCAGAACTTTTGTTATCCCGCGGATTGCGGAGCCGCGGGAACCTCGAGGTGTATACAGCTATTGAACGTAGAGCAGAAGTCATTCCCCAACGGGACGAGGCAGTAATGTCTCGCGAGAGACTCTCTAGCGATAGAGAAAAGGATAGGACTCACCGCGGTTAGGTGAGAAATGGAGAGAGAGAGAGAGAAGGAGGGAATTCATGGAAGGGAAGAGGGGGCGGCAAACGAAGGGATCGGGACAGCTTAGAGAAGCCGAGAAAAGAATTCGGATATTTCTTCAATATATTTTAGTCTCGCATCTCGCGGTGAACGCTATTTTCGTTTCGGCGGTTTTTAAGAAAGAGAAAAGGAGAGAGACAGATATATGTGTGTATATATATATCTATATAAGAACGACGTATGCATATGTACACATGCCGATGTCTTCCTATATGTACGCATACGTATGTACATACATATATATATATATATATATATATATATATCAGTAGGAAAAAAAAGTAGCCGAAGACTTGGAGTTAAACGAAATGAAATAAGAAAAATTGTCAAAAAAAAGGAGAGTATAAGAAAGAAAAGAAAAAAAATATGTCGAATGAAAGCAGAAGTAAAATTTGGAGAAAAAGACAAAAGCATCAGATGCCATGCGTTTGGTGGGAATAAGGAGAAGCGAGATGAAAAAAATAAAATAAAGGAAAAATAAACGGATAAATAAGAAGGAAAAACTTGTACGCACACGCGGGCAAGTTTACGGACGAAAAGAAAAAGAAAGGAAAAAAAAAAAAAAAATTATAGGTTTCCCAGCGCGTGATCTACGCGCCCGCAACGCGGCAGGGCTCTGATTTATCGACTCTGCTTTGCCCCCTATCCCCCCCCTCACGGAGGCGCGAGTCTTTCTCGTCTCGATCCCCTCCCGCCACTTCGCTCGCGCCTCGGAGACTCCTCACTTCGCTTCACTGCCCTACCCATGGTGACATCGAACTCGTCACTGTTGTGCCTGCTAGACGCGGCGAGGCGAGACGAAACTGGCAACGGCCAACAACGCTATTCCACTCCGAAATGCTGCACGCGTCTCTCTTTATATATCTGTATGCATAGCGTATACGTGTATATATATATATACATATAAATAGGCAGACAGGGCAGATTGTAGCTACTTTAATCCGAAACAATTTCGTTAGACGTTTCTTAAAAGCTTTATTTTAAAACTTTTACCACAGCATCGGCCTCAACTATTTCCCATCCTGCACCAGGGAATCTTTGACGACGCTTATAACATATATATATATATATATATATATATATATATATATATATATATATATATATATATATATATATATATATATATATAGATAATTCTCACCGAGGATACACTCAACGCCCTTTATATTCTATGACCTACGCACGAATCACGATCTCGGTCACGAATAACGTGCAACGTGTAGAGAAGTAATTTTTTGGGAATATTTTTTTTTTTTTTTTTTTTTTTCAACCCGTCTCTAATTTCTACAAATTTATCGACGAATCTATGTTCTATGTTTCAGCATTAATAAACTTTATATTTACGATTTCACTGCGGAGGAAATGACAGATAAGATTCGATGTAAAAACATTGCAAGGTATCTACAGAGCCACTCTCTTGAGAAAAAATTACAATTTTTCGAATGGGGGAATTGTAGAAGCTGCATAGATATTCGGCGCAAGATGTTTTTCAGAGGAAAGTGAAAAGATTATTCTAATTTTGTGAAATGAGAATTTGCGAAAGCGAATAATAATATAATTTATTGAAACAAACTCTCATACGTAATTACGTATCTAGACGTACGTTTCTCTGAAACGCATGTAAAGTTGCGTATCAAGGTTGAGCAAAATATATACATCCAGTGGCGAGTTGCATGAGAATAGCAGCTAGAATCTAAGTGCGAAAGTGAAGCCTGCAGCTTTCGCCGAAGTCGGGCGGATTGCCGGGTCGTGGGGCATGAGGGGGCATAGGGGGGGGGGGGGGGGGGGGGGGCGGGGGGGAAGGGGATGTTTGCGAAGTAACACGAAGCCACTAGAGTGTGTCTGGGGTCCCGGCGATATATCTATTTGGCTTAGTACCCGGCTGCTATGCCCCGCCGTAACACTCAATTTTTCAAACCCTTATTGATATAATATAATATTAATACCTCAGCCACGAATCCAGACACGATTGTAACTGAGTAAATAATTCAAGAACCGCAGGCATAGGTATACCTTATTTCACCGTTTCTATAATCCCGTTCTTCTCCCATTACCATTTTACCGTTTTCATCTTTGCTGCAGAATTTTCCCTGTGTTACGGATATGTACGCTCGATTTGGAATTTGCGCCCCTTGTAAGCTACTTTTGCGTAACGTGAATGAAAACAAAAAAACAAAAAAAATAAAAAATAGAAGATACGAGCAATAAAATTAACCCTGCGTATGTGTAGCGAAGATTTTTATCCCTCGTTCGTCCTTCTTCCGTATTCATTTCGCAAGAGTTTTTGGCAGAGAAAAAGTTTGTCAAATTCTTTATGCACAGGGTGGGGGAAAGAGTCGTCGAGTCGAGGGCTGCAGGCCTCGAATCCCCGTCCCTCCGGCTTTTGCAGCGACGTGGGTTTAATGGAGCAGCAAATTATTATGATGAAATCTTCTCCAATCTTCCCCCTCGCGAGTTGTTTGCGATTACCCTGCAGAAGACCCGTCGTAGTCGTGTCGAGGACCCGCCTCCAACCCCGAAAAATACCACCCTCCATTTTCCATAACGGAAGCCAATTTTACACTGACGTAGACGGGTTAAATGAGGCTAACCTTAATTCTTTTCTTACGTGTGTAGAGTTTCGGCATATCACGTATACGACGTGTATCGTGCATACCCGGGTTTTATGATTTGATTAATGGAACAATCTTTCATCCCTTATTTTTTTCGTCCGTTTTGAATTTACAACGATTTTATTACCTTATTTGCGTTGATTCGTCGATACTGCATCAACCAGCGAAAAAGGGAATCGGCGAAGTTACAATTTGTACGCTGTAAAGTTAGTCTCAAAAGAAGATACTGCGTAACGACAGGCGGAAATATATTCCAGTAATATCGAACGAATCTGGATTAAAAAAGGTATGAAAATCAATTGTGATTTTTCATTCTCAATTCTTACTTCGTTGCATTGGGTCTGATGCTTCACTTAAGCTTTTACCATAAATTTCATTCCTATTTCGTACGCTCTTGTTTTCATACAAATCCAGACGCGCAGCGTTGTTGTAACTTACGGTCGCAAAAATTTCACGCTGCACGCCTGTTTGTAATTTTACGTAAAAATTAGCAAACACCGTAGAAATCTGACAAATCGAACCAAACAATCTGGGATGAAGTTGCTTTCGGGTTTCCTGGGCGGTTTCCGAATATCGGCGAAAGGCGAGAGGCCGATTTGGAGGAATGGTGGGTACAGACACGGACCGGAGAACTGGATGAGGAAGGCGAAGCTGGCCGCTATGAGTTACGACCGTTGGGCCCGAAGGCTCGGGGCTCCACCGCCGCACTAAAATCCCATCTGATATATTATTAGGTATTATTGCTTCTGTTCGCGTTATTTATACCCATATAACGTAATGCCCGCGAGATCGAACCGAGTCGGCTGATACGTCACCTTATCTCCCAAGAGATTTGACGCGGACGCTTTTTCAATACCTTCGGTTCGTTTAGCAGCTGGTAGATATATATATATATATATATATATGTATATAATACCTATCCTATGTAATGTATCTAACCATATATACACGCGCAGTTTGCAGCGGTTCAAAAATTACAGATTATACACGTTTATATTTCGCAAATATTTCCTACGAACGACAAACCGCGAAATGTTTCGGTGCTGAATTTTAATCGAGATTTTAATATCATCGTTATTTTATTTCTAATATATACGTGAATCTTGTGATTGTAAGTGGAGACTGGGCGCGAATTTACGAGCCAATCTGTTGGAAATGTGAAAAATATTATAGGTGCTGGTTTAAAAAAAAATGTCGCATCAACATTAAGGTTACGAAGGTTTGGACATTGTTTTTTTCTCCTTCTTCAACTCAGTCTGTTTTGCGTTGAGCAATTATTCAAATAGACCGGCAGCTGATAGAGAACTTGTGCGAATTAATGTATAATATTCCACTCTACGATAACTTGCAGTTCGTAAAATTCATGCATTAAAAGGCATAAAAAAAAGTCCCACGGATAATAAATCTATATATGTACATAGCATGTATGATTTATTGGATATAACTCACATAAATCTTTAAAAATTTCCATAATTCGAAGTCAAAGCATTCCAAATGCAGACAATTTTCTTTCATGCAACTTGTAATACGAATCTATTTTCACCTAATATTAAGGATTACGTACAGATTATACACCCAGTTCATCTCGCTAGTTTCTCAAAGTCGGTAAAAAATTAAACGTTAAAATTTCTATGAAGAGGATGAACATTTTTTCGAAAATCAACACATCTTGATCAATTCATCGTTCCTTCATAAAATTTGTAGTTAAAATAACAACTATGCATGTTACAAAACATATCAGCAAAACTGACTTTTGCACTATATTTATATTCACATTTTTACGAGAGGAAAAAATATACACGCGATGAATAAATGTCTCGATGAATTTACGAGAAACGTACATCAAGACTAATTATGCGCGAACAAGTACGCAAGATATATTGAATAAAAAAAAGTGATCGTTCAAATCAAGAATCAATGAATAAATAAGCGCAATTGAAAATCTCGAAAACAGTTAACCGCTATGTTTATCATCATTATTGTCACAGCTGTCGGTCTTTCTGTTTCATTTTACGAAAGTTAAAATTTTCAGAGAGGTTAAATTCCCGGAGACAAGACGTTGCAGCGAATAGGGAATGGATGGGACGTGAGAACAAAGAAATGAGCATTTTTTTATTCTTCCTTTCTCGTCGAAAATGTCTTTATTATTTTTTTATTTTTTTTTTGATTTTTCCTCTCATCCTTTGAACACGTTGTAGTACAAACACGCGAACCGAGATCGCAAGAGCGAATTGCTCAGGAGCAGACTAAATATACACCAAAGTGCGAGTTTTGCGGATCGCGAAGAATGGGTCGAGGAGAGAGAGAGAGAGAGAGGGGGGCTGGTCCGAAAGGCTGAAATAAGTCAAAGACCGGTATCGCATTTAGCATTCTGATGCCAGATGACGAGCGACGAGTCTTCTTCTCCTCCTTTTCCCCCATGCAAAGTACATATAAAATCCTCGCCTCGCCTCGTCAATGGACGAGGATTTCCTCTTCCCTCCGCATGTTTCACGCATGTATCGCACTAGCGGAACGGAAGGACGCACGTCCGCATAGCTTGTAAATATTTAGAGATTTCGTCTCCGTTTTGGTGAAGATCTCTCGGATCGTAAAAACTGCGAGACTGCTTGGGGGTAAATGTGTCGGTCGGAACTATCTTCGAGGATCTTTGTAATCTGGCTGCCAACTGCTCTTTACCCTTAGCTTCGTTCATCCGTACACTTAGTCTGTGGTTAAAAGGAATGAAGAAATCATCACCACAAACGGCGCCAATATGGACTGGCAATTTTATTTTTTTTTTTTGCACCCGATATCGGTTCAACAAATGGAAGTAATTCGAGTCTGTTTTCCGGAATTGATCGAAATAATTGGTATTCGGTACGGAATTCTTAAGATCTGGTTCAGAAACGTAAAAAAATAGGTACCGACGATGAGTTACCGGAGAAATATGAGTGCGTTTTAAAGTCGGGACCAAGATCGAGTAGACAATGATAAAATTCAAAATTGTCAGGGTTGGATTATAACTGCGATGTCATTGAATGTCCAAATTATCATCATGTTAAGAAAAATAAGCGATGGATAATTAATTAATGAGCTGCGAGGACAAGGTATGAGTAATGAGTTTGAATGTCGAATTTTAGCCGTGATATGTGCAGCTTAACCGTATTCAATTTTGCTCTGGTCCGTTTAACATTTGCAACTACGCGTCAAAGTGAATTCAGCTGATAATTTTCATGTAGCGTAGCAAGCAGAAACACGTCGAAAGGAGTTCGACTGTAGAAGAGAAAGAGAGAAGGAGTGGCATTAAATTTATGCCACACTAAATAAACATTTACATTTTAACTATTATGAATGTATAATGAAGCCACAAATAATAAAGATATAGCAGATATCGTGAATATTCATGCCAATTCATTATGCATAATGTTTTCATATTTGAAAAGATCGATGAACAAATCCGTATCATATTATGTGATCATGTCCTTTTGATATTTCAGCTAAATCGCTATAATAATACAATAATTATTATTATATTTTAACTTGGTCGCAATTTAAACAGAAGACCGCTTCAAAATGGATTTAAGAAAAAATGGATACACCACGATTTTGCATTTTTTAAATAAATACAATGAATGTGTATTGCATAATCCATGTAGTATCATGTGTCAAGCATACGATTTTCGATAGGCAGCAAGATCTGTGATCAAATCCAGGGAAATATGCGTCATCTGAATGATATTGTCATATCATGAATTTTAACGTGTCTATTTGTTTTTATATTTCTTTTGACTCTTTTATTTTCAACCTTTCTTGCTACCGGTATCTTGTTTCTTCGCAAGTGTTATGTCACTGTCATATACAAGGTCTCGATATTGATGCTACGATAAACGAACAAAAAGACTTTAGAGTATCAAAGGCATCGATTTCGAAAACTCAAGAAGTTACGAGTATAGAAAATTATCAAATTATCATGCTCATAATTCTCACCCCTTACATTTTACAAGATTAACGAACGATCCTTTTCGCGCACTTTTAAGGCATTTCAATTTACATTGAATAAGTGAAAAATAATGACACTCTTTTCTGGCATTTGAAAACCAAGTTTCTTAACGTCGGCAACTCATTAGATATCGAAAACTGCTGCAGCCTCGAATTAAAAATATTATCCATCGTAATTCGTCCGAATGCGACATAGACTAGCTCTGCTGTACAAGGAATCAATCCTCAGATCAACAACAATTTGAAATTCACCATGTTGATTCTGTAAAACGTCGATTAATTAATTCGGGAACGTTAATTGCCAAGATAAGGTAAAAATTTAGAACCCAATTAAAAAGTGTTTATAAAATCATTTTTTTTTATCTATTCTAAATGCCGCAGGTGCAGAGCTGAAATCCTGAATTGCATTAATCATACAGCGAAGGGTGTTGCACAATATTCTTTTCTTTAAACTATTTCCATTAAAGTAGGTATTATGTCTAATAAATACATTTGACTTGAGGCGGCAGTTTAGTTTACAAATTTATCGTTAAAATTAAAAATGTTTTCCAGAAAAGAAAAAACAGAAAACATCGCGATTACACGAAATTGTGTCGGTTTGAAATAAAAGCACACGAAAGTTTATTCGTAATTAGATGAAAAAGCTAATTTAATACCTAATTCTTTGCTCAAATTTATCGCTTTTTCATAAAGCTTGGAAATATAGCAGATTATACGATCTAAAAATCGGAAACTCCGAAGAGAAAATTATTTTCAATTGAGCCATATTATTCCGATGAAAAATATTAATGTCCAAACAACTTCACACTCTTTGCAATAAAATATAACGCTTGATCGTTCATTCGCCGTCAATAGCATAAAGTTATTACAAAACCGGTGCGTGAAATAAAAAAGAATATAAAAACAGTTATAACCTCGTCAGGATCATTACATTTCTATACGTCTGCTTTTAGAGTGATGATTGTTTATTTGTTTGTTTGTTTATGATCGACGCTTGTTCTTCATTTCCTATTTAATTTTTATACAGTCGTGAGTACATTTATATACATACGACGATATGCATAACGTCTGTATCTATAATGTCACGGCCTTGTATATGTTGTATAATAAACCAGAATCATAAACGCAAATATCTTATATCTATCACTATAAAATCATCGCTGCCGCTCCAACTCAGTAGCGCAATTCTTACTGTATAAGCGGACAGCTCGACGGCAGTCGCAAAAAAAAAAAGAAAAAAAAAGAAAAACTGTCTGTACCATTAAATTGAAACTGATTTTCCGTTCATCTCTGCACCTTGGTACGATTAACCAGTACAATAAATTTCTTTGCGCGTAGACTGCAATCAGCTGCCTTGTTTTACACTGAGAGAAATTTTTAGTTCCGGTTACCGCTCAGTCCTCAATCCGCAATCAGCAGAATCGAAAAATTTAGTCCCAGGTATAAAATGAAAATTAGTTTTGTAGCTGTTACCAGAAAGTCTTGTATCTCTTACTATTCTTTCTCATTACGATCGCTGTTACTATATTTTCGCGTAACTGTTGCGAAAATTTAATGCTTGTGCAACAATAAATTGATGTTAAAGCTCTATTTAACTAAAAAAGCACAGCAAACCGATCAGACTGATTTTGCGTTGCAATTGCCAAAAAAGGATCGACGATAGCGCAAAATGGTTACGCGTGCTTCGTTTTTCCTAATTCCAACAATATTCGAAAAGATTTTTTAGCGATACCTGTTTTACTGAATTTTTCTAGTTACTATAACAAATGAAATTTTTCTCAGCGTACCTACCAAATGGAAATTATGAGACTGAAAGAAAGCGAGAGAAAAAAATTGAGGCTACGAGTACATATTCACACGTAAAACAGCTACTTAGGAAATACCTACACCTTCTATACATATAGCTGGGAATTTTGTTTTTATTTTCATTTCGTCCTCGCGGTTATTTTCCAAATTCCCATCGTAATTATACCGCATAAATCTGTAATAATTTATGGCAAATTGGCATTTCGTCATTTTTATTCGACACCACTCAACTCTAGGATATTTTAGTTATATATTCGTATAGATCTTATCAATTAAGTGAAAATAAAAAAACAAAAAAAAAATGAAGAAAAAAAAAAACGATTCACGGATATACCATGGCATAGGCTTGTGTGTGTGTGTGTGTGTGCGACAGCAAGAAACGATCGCTTTGCCGTTCGCATGTAACAGTGATGTGTAGGTACATGCATATATGTATAAGACGATCGTTTTAATCATTACGATTTCATACAAGCGTTGATTATTTATTAATAATTGCTAATAGAACCTGTTAAACTACTCCGAAATGTAGCCGAGCTGATTTCCACCGATGTTGCAATACCTAGCGTAACACGCATACATTTATACCTCAGGGGTCTGATATTATAGGTACGTATACCTCTGCAGGTGATAGAGCTGATTTAATATGGAAGGTCTACCAGAATTTCCGGAATCCTAATAGATATTATCGCATGATGTGTAATCACCCGACACGTTTTAACTATTTATTTATTTATTTTTGTTTATTGTTTGTTTGTTTGTTTTTTTTTTTTTTTTTTTCTTCAACCATAAATCTACCCGTCACTGGAATTCTTCATAATAAAATTCCTTCGCGTATAAACGAATGAGAGAACAAACTCTTGAGAACGAGGGAGGAAAAAGAAACGAAAAGAAAAGAAAAGAAAAAGAAGCAACGTCGTCCCCACGGGGAATACGATGAAAATATCAAGTCAAGGGACACGCGAATATATCCTATCGTCTGAGCTACCCTGTATCACCAACCCTCTTGATATAATTATAGTCGGTGCATTGAATAGCTGAAAGGCTTCGCGCCGCGTATATAACTGCAAAAAAAATCACCGACGAATTCCTCAGTTGATATGTGTAATAAACTTGCCTTGGTTGCGCAAGTTTCATTTCATAGGCGAACATAAGCTTGTTGAATATTGTTTACGTGTTTTATATCGATATTATACGTACGATTCGGGAAAGGAGGACGTTTTTTTTTTTCCACTCGTTTTTTCGTCGCTACATATATAAATTGAAACTTTTATAGCATTCCTTCAAAATTCGAAGATCCGAAATCTGGCTAGCTCATGGGCGGGGAAAAAATAAAATAATAATAAAAATGAAATGACCGATAGCCGAGTCCGGTACGATTTCTCGCTCGCCCGGCGTCTGAATAAGAATCGGTTATTAAAACTGGCCGCGTATACACTGTCGCTAGTCCTCCTCTCTCATCACGGCTTATCGCTCATCGCTCGTTAAGTCGCTCGTCACGCGGCTGCTTCTTCTCGCCGGCCCAGGAAACACCCGGCACTGGGTATTATAGAGGTACCTCGGCAATGATGCTTCAGAAATTGATACATCCATCACTATGACGAAATATTATAACCACTACACCCATACGTGTTCCTTGAAGTTATTTTCAAGTCCAAGTTGACGGTATATATGTGTCACTATTTTACCCGATAATTAAAAAAATTAAAAGAAAAAGGTTCTCTATTTTTACTTTCTCTTCGTTCGTTTTATCCCGTGGAACGTGATGAAATTCTTGTTTTTTTTTGTTCTTTTGTTTTTTTTTTTTTGTTTTTAAATTTAACTTGACTCAAAGTTTGACTGCCATAAAATACATCGTCGTAATGCAGAAACTGTGATAAGGTGAATAATTGGCGCTTCAAGGATTAAGTAAAAAGATTGCACTCAATCAGAATTGCCAATAATTCATTGTAATTTATTACTCGTCGTATTGAATTTTATGTACAAACAGATTTAATCAGTGTATCAAGTTGAATAAGAATTTAAAAACTTTTGCGACGTTGTCGAAAACATCGAGGACTTGAATTCACCTTCGCTTCGCAATGACGTACCTCCTACAATTATAAAAATCACACGGGTACGTAATTAGAGCAGAACACGAATGATGAGACGGTAAAAAAAAAAAAAATTATAATGAAATACCACCAAATCTTATAGCTGAACTATTTTCATACAACAGACGAGATTCGGTAACGATGTTGTTTCTTGACCTGATCCAAACAGCTTGCATATCTATTTGTGGATGTATATCATTATCGCGCCGTACTCTCCAAACGAATATATTCACCGCGTACGGTAATCGTCAAATGTATATTACACGCACCATCAATATTTATAATGCATATAGATGGGATAAAATCAATTTTCATCGTACATAGATAGGTTGTGGCGATGTTGCACATGCATTGGCCGTGTGATATTCGTCTGGGAATTAGCAATTCAATTATCATTGCAACAATGCTTCGGCTGTTGAAAATAAACTCCAGTTTATGCATATTATATGCTAGGGTATACTTGCATTGTCGGGAAGCATTGTATAAGACCGACTACAAGAACTGAGGCAATTTAATACCGCACTAGCATTATATTTTTTTTTTTTTCTTACCGGCCTTGTCGAATGGCAATGCTTTTCTAAATTACACATAAAAGCAAGTTATTTTAGGAGATTATTGGTTTATTCTATTAAGACTGGACGAATTCCTCACCGTTGCATGCAGAATTCCACGGTCTTATATTTCTAAAACAAAAATTCTTATCTCGTGTATTTATAATTCTGCACAGATGCGCATCGACTATCAGACAATATTGTTCGAAGAACAATTTCTTCGTTCTAACGGATTGATTTGAGTCTACGAATTTTGCCGTTGGTCGGATGAAACAGGATTTTTCAGTATAATTAATCGAATGGGGAAACATGCGATTATCTTAGTTTTTAAAAAATGTTTCTACAATGTACTCGAGTGCGTTTCATTTTATTGACGAATCATTTACGAGGCCTTCACGGAGAGAATTAAAGACCAGATTTTACTGAAAACTGCAAGAAAGGAGGGACGCATCAGGTTTTTTGATAATATGCACTTCGTAAAATGCAGCATTCACTCCAGAAACAGTGAAAATCACTGTGTGCAGATTAAAATCTGCTACATTTATAGTAAAAAATATAGTTGATACGAGTATTTTTAATCAAAAATCTTAATGTGTCCCTTTTTTTCATGCAGTTTTGAGTAGAACGTTTTAATTTGTTTTTCCAGAAATATACAATTCTTCCAAAATTGTATAAAAAAAAAGCGGAATTCACACAATATTTCTGTAGGATTTAACGAAAGGTGCAAAATATTCTCGTAGAATCCTTTTTCAGGGTCCGAAGACACGTGCGCTTTGCCGCATAACGTAACACCGTGAATTACACGATCGCAGAAGTATAAAACGGCTTATCGCGATGGTGGTAAAATTAACACGAGTTTTCTTCCCCTTGTGTCGTTTCCTTTTCTTCCCTCGCCCCGTATCCGCTGCTCGCGGCTGATGAATAATTATAAAATTCGATAGAGTGATAATTTATTTAGCGTGTACACGAACGTGCTCATACAGTTCCTGCGGGTCGCGGTTATAACATGTATACGAATATATAGCCGCGGATATAACAAAGCCTTACGTGCATCCGGGGTTACGATTGATTACCGAAGCGCCTCTATGCTCCACTAATTTCCACGATTCACGCAAACACCTGCGAGCCCTCCTATCTCCTTTCCCTTTTTCCTTTTTCTCTCACTTCTTCCCGCAGGCAACTCCGACCTCCTCCACCCCCGTTATAAACACGCAGAGTTGAGGCAATGGCTACGCGCTCAACGAAGAATTACATAAAATCGGTGCGAGTATCGCAATTTCGATATTCGGACGAACCGTCGAATGAGGGAAGAGTAAACATCGGACAAACGTTTGCTCCCGAAATTTTGTCATCCTTTTCTGACCAACGATTGATAAAAAAAATAATAGAGATATAGGAAGATTAAAAGGGCTTGCAGCAATTTATTGGTTTTTAATTCTGTGTTAATAACTGCATCGCGAGATATTCATACAGTTGTGGTTACTGTGCACTGCTTAATGTAACGGTACACAATTTACTAGAATTATCTAGTAACTGTAACAAATAATGATTTTTCTCAGTCCGTGTCTTGAGTGCTTCCTGAAGATAAATTTATCGCTATAAATTAATTTTGAATTACGAGCGTCACGAAACGCTGAAAGATTGTAGTTTACGACTGTAATCGTTGTAAACGCAGCTCATATATATTTGATTAATGATTGTATTATAGAATCGACATGTATAGATACCCTGGTATTAATTATATCGACTTTATCCTATCTGCCTCTAACAGCAAACGCGTACATCTGCATCCGCCCCGTGAAGTTCTCTCTCTCCCTCTCTCGCTCTCTTTGGCTCTGAACCCGGGTACCGCATCTATTAATTTATCCTTTATATGATTCCTCTTCGAGTTTTATTGGTTAACGAGCTAGCAGGGCTTAGCCGGTTTTCTCACGAGAATAAAACCCTTCTCTATCTCCCTCTCTCTCTCTCTCTCTCTCTGTCTTTATAAGTATTATAATACCTAATACCAGATACCCACCTTCCTCCTCTCCTTGGATCGGGGTAATTACGTTTTTTAATAACATTTATTATACACCCATACGTATGCAAACAGATGCGCCATTGACTCGATATATGTATACACACGTATATATATATATATATATATATGCTTTGTCATGAATATTACCTAGTTGCAATAAAATTCTGCACAAACTCGTATCGTCGACTAAAGGAAATTGCTTCGCGGAATATATTCTCATTTTTATGGCGTCAGGTGGAGATTTTAGAGAAATTGCACTCGACTGCACTACGTATATTGCGAGCATGCATCATGCACTTTATACGGAGTATTTCGTGTAATTTGTGAATTGAATATATTAGCTACTTTGCTAATTTTTTAAATTGAAATATATTTGGCCAATACTTGTTTAGGATGCAGTACAGGCTTGTAGGTGAAAATCATGCTAGGTGAACGAAAATTACACGAATTGTTCCTGCTTTTCTTTTAAACACCTTTGTGAAATTTCAAAGCTATTGTCTGAATCATACCGGAGTTATTTTACTTTAAATTTTTCGTTCTGCATTGAGCCTGACAGTTTCCCTGACAAGAATCAATGTCGATTTTAAAAAAATTTGAAGTAAAATAAGAATTATTCATCAATCGCTTTCGAATCTTACAGAGTTGTTTATAATAAAAGTGACAATTTGTATAATTTTCATTGCGTTGGCACGATTTCGACTCGCACGCCTGTACGTCCTTACTTATTTGTCAACATGAACTGATTCACTTCTTTTGGCTTCTTCCTAATCGGTGATTTATTTATTTTGGCTCGCCAGAATTTCAATATCCTACCGCGTTCGCAAGTTTCACGAAGACGTATTTTCCATCTCATTCGCGTTTCCAATTATGGTTTTTTTCTTTGAGCCGCAAATGATGTAGTCAAAACTCGGCGTTTCACACTGTTAAAAATGATTGTGAATTTACTACGCATTTACTGTACAAAAAAAAAAATGGTCAATATTACGAAATAAGGCTGCAAATTTATAAATTCGGTGCAGCGATGTAAATTACTATCTATTTGTCTTAAATTTGCGATGAAAATTTTTGATTTATCTAAATTTTTTTTATTTTATTTTATTATATTTATTTTTATTACATACAATTTATTACATATAATTGTATTCGTAAATTGAACAGGTAGACAGTAAATGTATGATGAATTCACTGTTTCGTATCCGAATAAAGTTTCCATCACAGTCTACGAAGTTCCGTGCAGAAATTTTTTATCAGTTCACCTACCTGACGAAAATGGTTGTACCTACTACCTACAGTGCAGCAATAGGTACGGAATGATCGAAGAGTGCTTGGCCCCGAGACGTGTGTCTGGTTATTTAAGTGAAATCGAACGTCAAAACAGGGTTTTTCGGTTATGGGTGAGAGATGTGGCCAAGGGGAAGGAAGGAAAAGAACGAAAAAAAAAAAAAAACATACACCGCACGCTCGTAGATATGAGTGTAGATTTATACGCAAAGGGGAAGGGAACAGCGCGCGGATGTGTGAAGTAGGTGAGGAAGACTATAAAGTCGTTGGTTTACCACGAAACGAGATATAGACAGAGCGCGGGGCGTTTATTTGTATCCTAGGGAATATTCGGGCAGATATAGGCGGGTAGGGAAAATTTGGCCGTTTCACTTCCTTCCGCAATGCAACAAGCCAGCGGCTACAAGGGATGGGTACAAAGACGCGTGCGGACGAGGGCACCGCCGTCTGCGCGTATTCGACTATAAATAGGCAACCCCTCGTCGAAGGGCGAAAGAGAGCTGCTGCTGGTTTTCCTGAAATATGTAAAAGTCGCCCCGACGTTCTAAAAATATAATTACATCCACCCGGAGACGCGGCACGCTCCTCGCAGGTTGGCCTCGCCTCGATACGGCGGGGGGGGGGGGGGGGGGGAGGGACGACGGGGCAACTGGAGACGGAAGCCCTATTTATTTATGGGTGTTACACCCCTGGAAACTGCTGCGGAGGGACGGGGAGGACCCCTTGATGCTCCGGGCACGCGACGCGACGCGACGCGACGCCTTCTAGACTCCTGATGGGGAAACCCCTGCGGGACGCCAGCCTCGTTGATCCCTTTGGCCCGACGCCCTCGCGGACGCGACCTTTGACCCGCCTCAGGGTCTCCTCGGCCGCCTTCGGAAAACGATGCAGCATCGAAGACGCGACGACGCAAAACGGTCATCGTTTTTCCGGACTTTAGACAGCCAACCCCGATGTAAATGATTTGACGTTGAAAATTTGAGCGGAATGTCGGGGGAAAAGTTACTCTTGCAACGTTGCGGGTTATCTGTACGTACACTGAGAAAAATTTCATTTGTCATAGTGACTAGAAAGATTCGGTAAATCAGGTATCGCTAAAAAAGTTGTTTGCATATTGTTGGAATTAGGAAAAACGAGGTACGCGTAACCATTTTGCGCTATTATCGATCCTTTTTTGGTAATTGCAACGCAAAATCAGTTTTTGAGGTTTACTCTACTTTTTTTAGTTAATTAAGGCTTTAACGTCAATTTATTCTTGCACAAGCATTAAATTTTCGCAACAATTACAAAAAAATATAGCAACAGTGATCGTAATGAGAAAGAATAGCAACGGATAATAGACTTTCCGGTAACAGATAGAAAACTAATTTTCATTTTCTACCGAGAACTATATTTTTCGATTGTGGTAAATTATAAATAGATAGTTGAGATCTGAGCGGTAACCGGAACTAAAAATTTCTCTCAGTGTACGGAAAAATTGCAGTCAAAAACAGTGACGTCAACAACGAAAATCTAGATAAAATTTATAAGCTGTATACTATAGCCATAGTTTATACGAAATTTTATATTTATGTAGATTTTCGTATATTTGAAGATCATAGTTCATCAGAGTTTCGTTCAAATTTGATAAAACCATGTAGATGAATACTGTATAAAGTGAATATTGAATCGTGATCTTCTTTCGACGTTGAAAGTTTTCGTCCGACAGCAACATGCGTGGAGTAAAATTACTGTCACAAATTTCATTATTTCTTTAGGAACTTATCCTGCGATCTTGTCAGGATGACAGACAGTCACGGAGTCCGAAGCAAATTGATTAATTATTTTTAATCACCTTTGGTGATGTAAGAAAAGTATTGGTTTCGGTCGAAAATCACTTTTTCTTATTTCAACGAATCTTCACGCTCTCGAACCTGTAGAATCCGAAAAACAGGTTTTTAGAGAAATGTCGGTCTGTCCGAGAAACTCCCGCGACGATCTCGGAAACGGCTGAATGAAGAAGACCTAAAACTTACAGGATCTTACAATCAAACGATGGGCATGAAAAATTACCGTGTCTCGTTTAATTTGAACTTCCGTTTCTACTGGAAATCAATTGATTTTCAATATCTTACCGACAATCTCACATTTTCTTCTCTTCTTTGCTTTTTATAAATTATCGATTATGTTTTTCCGAGTTCATTTATTTAGTGTTAAAAAAATTTGTAAAGTTTTTTGCAATTTTTCATCCATTACTTTATCATTTAGCCCTTTTCGAGATAGTCAAAGACAACTGACCAAATCTTCCCTTTCCACAGTGACGAAAACTGTCGACGTGTTTCGGTTCTTTAGGCCGTTAAAATCGACCATACAGCAAAAACGGATATGGAAAAACCACCATGACTCTTTCTACTTTGGAGAGATATGGTCCGCAAATCTATGTACCGAACTTCAGTGATTGATAAGCCAAAACCTAACGCAATATTCTGATGGCAGGTTCGAACTATATTTATCACCGTCGAAATTTGGATTTCCGCAAGACTCTTATCAGCAGAATACCTACTCAATTACTCTGCCCTGTAAACAGGAACTTCCGTATCGTATGCTCGTGTCCGTGGTTCGCGCTTGAGATAACTGCGATAGTTAAATACCCTGCAAAGTTGAGCCTGATAGGTTCAGCGGTCTTTGAGATATCGCGTCTGGATATCTAGGCACAAGACGAGCGTCGAACACCTTCGAAGGCTGGAATATATTCAAACAATTTTTATATTTCTCGTCTTGTTTTGGTTTCTTTTACTTCTCTGTTTTACTGCTTACCGCAGACAGGTGAGCGTTATAAACGTAATATATAAGGTACGCTTCCTCAAACTTATTGAATACAAATCTTCTATGTAACGAAATTCCGTTCCGTATAAGAAATTCTCATACAATCAGGATTAAACTCCCTTCGAAAAACGAATCTTCAGCCATAACGAACGCCTGCCTAGATATTTCTTCGATCGGTCTACCGCGTACAATTGCAGAGACACAAAACGCCGAAAAGTCTAAACTTCAGAGTGTACGAGCCGGAGACATTGGTTCCTTTTTTCTACGTCGTTTCTTTTATCGTCTTGTCATAGTTCCAACTTTTTCCTAATGCTCGTCCGACCTTAACTGGGAATACCGTAATTCTGTCACAACTCTCGGGTTATTTACTGTGCAACGTGAATTATAAAGGGAGTGAGTTTCAGACTTCCGTGTGCAGGCGTGCAGTCTGCGGCAGCCAGCCTAGCCCATGGATGTTTGTTTCCCTGGGCACGGCCAAAAAGCGTGCCTCCGTTTACGGAGCGACGCTTAAACGCGTGTGTCGCATCCCTCCGCGCGTGCCACGATGCATATACACGTATGTAATACGGGTACATAGGCGTGTACATAACTGCTCACCTACCACACTGCAGCTTTTCCAAACTTCTGTCTAATTTTAGAAAAATCTCCACGTATACGCGTGCGTTCGGGCATACCGTAAATACCCTGTATTCCACCAAATTGACGCGTACACTTTATGTATGGCGACTCTGGTTTCCCTAGCCGGAAACATTTCTCTCCGTTCCCCCTTACTTTTCTCAGATTCCGTGATTGCCTATCATATTTCGGGGCAGGGTTGAAAACTTCCCAATTTGAAAACTTCCGAAAGCGCCTGATTCGGAATTGCTCGGTGGCGATACTGGAATTTAAGAAATCAACCTTCTACGAAACAACAAAGTTCCGAAATCGTCGAAAGGCCGACGGCTCAAAGTTCCGAAATGCTAGATTCCAAAAATTCAAGTTGCGATAGACGAAAATTAAAAAATGCTCACACAGCGTAGTTTACTCAACGAGTAGGTATGAAAAATCAGAATGACTAGGATTCCGAACGTAAAAATATCGATAATCCAAAACAAAGATCATTCGGAGTTTCGATGTTTCGTATTTTTTAATTTTCTCATCCTCGTACTTTCGGAACTTTGACGGTGACGGGTTTCGAACAGATTCGAAACTTTGACGTTTCTCCAAAGTTTGATTGCTATACTTTAAGTTACGGCGACAAAGAATTCGGGATTTGGCGATTTCGGAACTTCAATTTCGCCCCCGTATCTTCTATCCATTTTCCTGTTCTTCGCGTGCTGGCACGATCGTTCATTCCGCGGATATACGCATACCGATATATGTACAATGTATATATGATCGACAAGTTACCTTTGCGTCTGCCAAAGCCAAGTGTATTTATGCAGATCGAACGAATGGACGAAGGAAAGAGCCGTAGAGTTGCAACGCGCCGCTAAAGCGGTTCGCCTCTATGCCGGCATCAGCACCTCGCTTACAGGGATTACAATCGTTTTGTGAAGTGACTCGTGGCGGATATTAATTGAACAAGAGACGCGTGTGATACAATAGGCGTTGAATGGTCACGAAATAACCCGGGAGCCGCGATAGGGCGAGCGGCAAGGGTGCACGCAAGCGGGGGTGGAGGAGACCCGGTGCAGAAACCTGGCAGTCAAAACCGTAACGGAGAACCATGGCCGATGATTGGAGCCGTAGCGGCATATGCAGCGAAGTGTCCATTCGGAGCATTTCTCGTCCCTTGGAATCGTCGTACCTATCGGTATTATAAAACGACGCGCGGGCAATTTAAAATCTGATTTATACCAATAGAACGGGACCCATCGAGGCCAAGAGCTTGTGCACACGGGACAAAGAAGCTTGGCTGGGGGAGTTGCGAGCCGGTGGTCACTCGGGCCGAGTTGTCCTTTATGGGACAGCTGCCACGAGCCGAAACACCCCCGCTCACAGCTGGCCCTGCATGGTCAACTGCTGACCAGCCGCCCACGCACCGAGGCGCCAAAAACACAACGGACAATGCGCGAGGTCTGCTCGGAAAACCGACCGGAGTGTCGCGCGAAGTTTAACGAGCCTGTGCGGAGAAAGAACTTGCCGTTATTACTGAATTAGGCGTGCCGATCTTTGGTCAAAAGCGATCTACCTACTATTAGTGACCAAATTAAGTCTGCTTTAAATATTGTTACCACCACGAACCATGAAGACGAAGCGGAGGACTTCGGGATGTCGTGACTGACTCGTTGCCAACCGATCTTGGTGCATCCGTGAACTCGACCATCGGCCGAATTGTTTTGGGGCCAAGGTGCATAATGGTACTATGAGCCGGATGAAGGGCGTGGGCATTGCGGGAACGAGGCTCTGCAGTGATGGCATTAGTGCCGCCAGGTTGACCCGTTGGTCAAACTCGGCATTTAAATCGCGCCTCCTTTGCTCCGCGCGGAAAAAATGTTCACGCATCTCTTTTATCTCGTTGGGTACTTTAGCCACTCGATATCCTCGCTTTTCAGACTTCTTTCCCTCGGGCGGCTCGACGGGTGCAAATAGGTTAACTAACCGATTAGGCCCTTCGTTTATCTTTCTATATCGTTGCGCTTTACGTGTATGATGATGTACAGGCTGTTTCGTGTTCAACGTTTTTTAAACCCACCGAGTTCCTCGACCACGTCGTCAAAGCTTCGCGGGCACTCGCGCCAACCGCCTTTCGTTTCGATTAAGACAATTCTTAACCAGTGACTGACTAACTGACTAAAAGTTTCACGAACGAATGTTTCGAATTAGAGCATATTACGCGGTAATGAAATTGTCACGATTCGCTTTAGTGTCATGAAATAAAAGAACTGACGTACTTACAGTTATTAGACCGCAGCTGCGAACTTACATATGAAGAAACCCTCCATATCCCGATCGAAGTCTCGTCCGTAATCGACCTCTGTGTCAATTCTGGAATCGGACACCGCGTATATAGTCGTGAGTAGGATACGTCTTCCCGTTTCAAATCCTACCTACACAAATCCCACTTTACAAGCTGTTCGTCGACGCGTATACCGCAATTCTCCTAATTTTTGTAAGACTTCGCATCGCTCGTGTAATCACCCTGCTCATTTTTCGTAATGGACTGAGCGAAATTGATCAGTTTCAATTTCTGCGGATCGCGCCAATTCCTTCCCATTCGGTGTGCTCCGAGTACTTACTTTTAACTCCTGAAATTGATCCTCGATTACTAAAATCATACAAAATTTTCCAAGTCTCTACCGGCGGAAAGCTTCGCCTGCAGTCGTGTGAAACACGGTAAGACGGACTGCAGCAAATCACCGCGTAACATTAAACCTCGGGTATACACATTGACCAAAAATTCAATTTCAGCTCATATCAACCTGTCACGGATATCCCCCCAAGTGAAATATCGCGGAGACGACTATCTCCGAGGCCTCCCTAAACTCTAAATCCAGTTGCTGCTTATATTCGTTGACCCATAATCACCCGGCTGACGTATATCTATGTAAAACAGGTACATCCGTCTAGGCATACATCGCGAGATTAGGATTTACGGAGTATAATCGTCTCACGTGCACCCGCACCTGCATGACGGTGTATAATTTGATACCTAAACTCAACGCGCAACGATCGGACAAACCGCGACCGCGTATTTTGTACCCTTGCGCAGAACGGGCGAAACGAATCGTCGCGTCATAGTCCTGCCTCTTTAACAACCTTCCAGCCTTTTTGGTCCCGTCGCGAATAATCCGAAGATCGAAGGATGACGGGACCGGGATGAGGATGGGCTCTCGAGTCTTGAGGGCCCGTTTCTTGGGCCGCGATTCTCGCTCGTTCGAAAAAGGTCACGACCGCGGCGGAGCTTCTTTTGCTTCGTGCGATTCCCATACTCATGGGCCTTTCCCACACTGGGAGATAATAGTTATTTTCGTGACAAGTGCGCAGAAGATAGGGATTTCTTGACTCGTGTGTTTTTCGTACTTTACACTCGTTGAGAAATCCCTACATGCGCAAGTGCCGTAAATTCTATTTTTTGTGGTACGTCATATCAAAAACGAGAATACTGTGTAGTTTTTATAAGCACGAGTGCCTCAAAGTCGACGTTTAACCACTAGTGCTCAAAAAAACTACAAAGCAGTCGAGTTTTTGACGAAGTTAGTGCAGGAAAATTGTTTAATCGGAAAAAATTTTCATTCGATCAACCAAACGCGGCGTTCACGGGCGACCAAACAAATATTTGATTATTACGACAGTTTATAAGTTGCAGGAAGTAAATGAAACATTCTTCTGTTGACTGAATTACTGTTCAACGCAAACACGAGGATCTAAAGTCAACGAAATATTAAGTTGAACGACTTGTATTATATAGTTGATGTGAAAATAATTTTCTTAATCTGAATATCCAACTATTTGATCGAACAAACGTTTGATCGATGCAAGATCATGTTCAGTTGGTTTAAAAAAATTTCAGTTAACGCAACTGAATGTTTAGTTGGACAAATCACAGCTACGTACAAGTAACAGTACATTCAGCTCAGTCTAGTGTTTCAATAATTAATTGACACAACTTATTTGTAGACTGTAGTCGCATATCGTTCGGACTAACAAATGCAGTGGTTACAAAGTGAGGTAATGATTTATTAGAATTACTATGAATTTCGATTGACGAGACTGAATCATGGGACGAAAGGAATTTCTGCAATCATTTGAAATGGTTGCGATCAAAAATAAAATTGAAATTTTTGGCCTAATTACAGCTGTTGACAGATTTTTAACTAACGCAAATCACTCTTGTAATTGTTCGCAAGTCGGATAAAACGCATTTTTAGTTTCCGATTAAGCGCCGCTTGATTTTGTTCGGGATTCGAACCGCGGGCCGTTTGCAAATATACATAACCAGCTATCATCCCTCCTATAAGCCGCACATCTGTATTCCACTACGCCAAACTATCGCACAGACTTAGGGCTAAGTTTTGCTCACTTGGATGACGATGTATACTTATCTCAGGGATAAGAAGCTATTGCCAGGCGACACGAAGAGATTTTGAACAAAAATGCAAGGATTTCTTCATTGGTATTTCAACAATTTGAAAGCGGGGAAATCGCACATGAAATAGTTTAGGTAGTGAATGAAATGCTTCCAATCAACAAAATATTTATTCGACATAAATATTTCGTTTATACAATTGGTCCAACACCCTAAAAACTTGGATTTCATTACCTCTATGTTATCCCAGCTGCTTCACACGTTGGACTTTTGTAGTATATTTTCGACCAGCAATTTATTCAAAAGTAAGTAAATTTATCAGCCTATTCGCGATTCTAGAGAGATTCGTAAAACTTTTTGTATGGAAAGAATTTTTTTGTTGTTTCGACTGATACGCACATTTGAATTAACGAAAGTATTTGCAGTTAGTCAAAGTGTATTCATCGACTTGGATCAACGAAACAAGTGGTGGCTACAAGATGTAGAGACTTGATTTGTTTCTTTCAATCATCAAAAGTTCCTGGCGAAAGGCACGTTCATTTCATTCAACCATATCGTATTCAACGATATATAAGTTTGAACAAAAAGAATAAAAATCATTCGGTTCGACGAGATGAATTCGTTTACTAAATCACATGTAGGGGTTGATTTAAGAGGATGAAATTTGATTCCGCGGAATACTGAATTCTTTGACGTCAAAAAAAAAAAATATATATATATATATATATTGTTAAAGCGATTGCACGCCTTCAACCGCAGGTACCCCCCTCTTCAACTGGATCATTGAGTTGACACAACTAAATATTGTTTGGACCCATCAAATTTTCAATTAAATCCACCGTGTAGTTCAAATAACTCGTTTTGTTGATTTGAACTGACAGAATTTATTACGTCAACTCCGGTGTATTCATTTTGGCAAAATAACGATTGAACCAACAATTTTTTCATCCAACTAAATCGATTTGGTTGATTTAACGACTTTTTTGTGTTGTCAAACGTGTTGACTGGTGAATTTAATAGGAATTCAACGCAAATTTTAACGCGATTTTGTCGTGTCACACAGAATTCCAATTATGTGGGCATAATCCGTAAATGTTGAATTTACGCTATGTAATTCGTTGAAATAACACGAGATATCGGCGACTACCAACGCAATACCCGTGTTCCGATGTCACCGTATGAGTAGAAACGAAACTACTTCGGCATTTCACAGTTCAACGCGCACAGAAAAACACATAATTTTGAGGCATTTAATTTTTTTCCTAATTCAAATAAATTTGCTCGATAACACGAATCATTGTGTAGGACTACTATTCTGCTCAACCAAATACAACCTTTGTTCTTATTTAAAAAAAAACAAAAGAAAACATGGCTTTTGCATCCTTCCTCTGTTGCATCTACTAAAAATTAGGAAAAAGGGTGAAATCAATATACGTTTCGTAAACCAGCGTATATCGTTCGTACCGTTCTGCAGGAATTTCGAGGCACACGAGAGACGGGTTGAAAGGTGGCCATTATATGACCGATTCGCTCGGGGCCCTCTTAATAATAATAATATTCGCTCGCCAGTTATTACCTCTCGAAAATGATCGTCGCTAAAGTGGTCATGATCACTCTTCTTATTATCGTGCTATTATCGCTGTTGTTATTATTATAACTGTTATTTTTGCTATCGTTATTGTTGCCGCTACTGTTATTATTATTATTATTACAGTCGTACAGCGTTCGGTTCCTCGAGCATGCCATACCTTTGCGCACGGTCGTCGTCGTAAAAAGGCGCTCCTCGTCGTAAAGAGGCATCGAGCCGGAGGGCTCGCTTAATAAGGGACGCGCGTGCGCGCGCCTGGCCCAAAACCCCGACCCCAAACTTGTCGGATTTTACCACTCCGTCTACAGGGTGTCCCGTCATTATTATCCGCATTCGTGCATTTAATATCCGCATGCATGCGGTTGATGTTCGAGCGGTAGCTGGCTGGAGAAAATGGCGAAGAATGACGGAGAGACCGTAATTGGCGTAAAAAAGGGGTAAGGCTAGTTCCGTCACTGTTCGTATGTATGACGATGAAATTTCGAAGGTTGGATCGCGATACGTCGAAGGCGAAACGCGCGTGCCTGTACATAATGCGACATTAAAACCCTCTTACAGTTTGTCGTATCGGATACATCGAAGCGGGTATAAGGAACGTAGGTATACATATCTGGTTGGCACGGGTGACCGTGATCAGAATTCCTCTCCGGGAGGCCCCGCGGGGTGAGATAAGGCCCCGGAGTATGACACGTCCTCCCCTGGGCCGCAAGCTCGGAGGGTCCGGAGAAGCGCGAGGAAGTAAGAGCGATACTTGCCGGTGTTATACGCGCTCGCCTGCATCGGCGCATCGATCGACCTTATTTATTCATTTGCAAATAAATAAATACTCGAACAGGCGATGTAGCGCTCGCTGCCCCGATAAGATAGGGAACTGCAAATCTGTAGTCTATACCTCCTCCTGACCGGTACTACAAACATCGGCACCGTGCGCTGATCGTCGCCGCTGCATCTACAACTTCGGACTTAAATTAAGAGCCAGAGAGAGGGAGGGAGGGAAATGGGAAAAAAGCATTCCTCGAACCTCGATAGGTACATCGCGATTCACTCGGACAATCAAATCAAGATTTCGAGCGCCTGCGAGAATACCTTCAGGACACTTGAGTTCATTTTTCTATAACAATACCCATGCGGTCAAGTCTTGAGTAGCTTCGCAGAGGATCTTGATAGCGATGGTTCGCAAAAGCTTCAATATATTCTAGGAAGCGTACCTATAAGCTCATCTTGGACGACATTGAAAGCTCTCATACCGTTGTCAGTTTCATTTTCAATTTACCTCATCGATGTTATTCCGTTCGGACTGGAACGATAGTCGATGGCCGCTGTTAAACGTTGTAAAAAAATCTGCTTGCGCTCCTCAAACTGTACTATAGTCATTCAATTTGAATCGTAACTAAAATCTTAGCCTTATTTCTACACAGTTCCGAAATTTTTCAGAAATAGATGCAACCTTTTACTTGTAGAATTCAAAAACTACATCGCTCAAATTATTAATGTACATAAAAAAATACGAGTGCGACAATTTTTAGTAGAAGACTCGATGCGTACACACGTCACACCTCGTAACGACTTTTCGATCACAAAGTCGATTTATTTATTTACTCCGATGTGTATATCGTATTATAAACAACATAAACACTTGCCGAATGCGCGCATGTTCAACGTCCGTATTGCTTATCGATTTCCCGCATATTGTGTATTACTATTAGAAGTCGATGTACCTTCGACCGGTGTGCAGTATTTCTTATCCAAGTACTCGGTGGGCATCGGCATTTGATACTGCAATCGCTGGTCTCCGTGGTAAAATTTCTACAGTCATTCGCCATATCGCTGTACCTTGTTATACATATATCGCGCAATCTCCGATTTCTCAGAATTCTCGTCTTTTAAGTCAAACCCGAACGTTCTATTTATTCGTCAGATAATTCAGATTTTTGCCATCTAGTAGGTAATTACAGGATTTCAAATCTGACACTTATCGAGTTAAATTACACTAGATATTTGGATATAAAATTGAGAATCGATTTGCATCTGATCGTGGTCCGTAACAATTTAGAAAATGAATGCTCGTGGTGATTCCGAAATTGGAGTTGGCATAATTGCACGTAATTCGGGTGCACATTGAAAAAATGATACATTATTAAGAACAAATTGTACCTATGTGTGGGCAGTTATTAATTTATGTTATTACTGTGAAACTTTGATATCGAATTCATACGCTTTGCCGAATCCAAAACGTTTTGTAACAGGCGCAATGAAGAAAAATGCAATTAAGTATTACTTTGAGAAGATCGAGAAAAAATTTGTAAAATGTATAGTAAATTACGCTGATCCAGGAGAAAAGTGTTTACACGCTTTTTGGCATAAATTTTGTTAATTAATTTCGTACTTACACGTAATCCGTGAGAAGAGGATTGAGAATTCAATAGGACTGGATTAACGACCGCGTATAATTCAAATATTACGAAAGGTGAGAAATTTTTGATACGCTATAAAAATTCAGCGGTACGTAGTTTTCACTGATATTTCACGGTTTCTCCTTGAAACGAATGTCAAGAATCGTTCTAATTCTTTGACTTTTCGATCGTGGAATCTACGCTCTCGTCTGCGCGTAATGTACCTACCCGAGTCGTATACGTTAAATAACGCGCCCTGATAAACCATTGCACCCCGATTAAAATCCACGAGACCACTCGACAATATCTCACCGCGGGGCTGATTGTAACTAGGTATACCGCAGCACAGCCAAAGCGGGTGGCGGCGGCGTCGGGTATAGATCGCGAGTGGCGAGTCGGAACAATCGTAGGTATCCGTGCACATCTATAAGGGTCCGTAGTAATGAAAGCGGACTTCCATCTTGTAGCGGCTCCGCGCCGCGCGTCTCGCCCGGGAGTATCAGGGATAAATTTAAACCAGTGCGGAGAGTTTCTGCGTCCGTTCGTCCGTTCGTCCGTCCGTCCGTCCGTCGGCCGTCCGTTTACCTCCACGGTCGGTCGGTAATCCATACATGTATGTACAAATGGATAATATATGCCCGACTCCTCTCCTCTCCTCTCCTCTCCTCTCCTCTCCTCTCCTCTCCTCTCCTCTCCTCTCCTCTCCTCGCCTCGCCTCTCTCCGTGCATTAAACAGGGGCACATATCCTGGGGCCCGGCTGAGAGACGGAGGCGCTGCGGCCCGCGGTGCCTACTTGCAGAGGTGTACCGAACCTCGGAGAGAGAGAGTGCGGGGGCTAGTTGCTCGGTGGCTACCTTCACCCCGGTTTATCGTTAGCCGGCGTTGCAGCAGGTAGGCACATTATGCATGGAGGCAGATGGGGCGGGCCTAGGAGTCAGGTGAGGGCCAATGGAAGGCCGCCACGTGGCGGATGTTTCATCGCCGCGGCTCGTTTCTCCGCAACCGCGGAGCTTCCACGTACATAACATTATACCTCGGACCGCCGGCCAGCCGGCTGTTAAACTCGCCGTGTGTAATATGCTGCGCGTACTGCGTTGAGACAGGCTCTCATCGTCGCCGCGTCGGTTTCCGCACGGGCTTGGAAACGTACCTACGCCAGTCCGAAAAATTCTCACTTAACCTGCGAACGGCCGACCTTAGCCTCAATACTCCGCTCCATGGGGTCGATATTCCCGGCTCCGTTCACCAGGCATTATTTATGGTTTTTCATAAATCATTTTTAGAGGCCTTTCGGTCCGGTGCGTGGCTGATGGCTGCATAATACAGCTGACATTCAGATTGGGCGAAGAAACTCGGGCTGTGCGAGATTTTTCGAAAAAATCGAGGTCACCGATCGGCATGGGGTCGGCGGAGCGAAACCCTTGTAAATCACCGCGCGGTGTGTCCTTTTGCAGTAGAAAATATCACCCCTGACATATTCACAGCGAGTATCTAGCTGCGGATTTTTCTCCGGATGTTACGTCTCGAGGACAGCGAAGGGGTAGGTATTCTCGGTCCTTCCGAATTCCCTGCCTCTGCACACAAAGGACGAAGATATCCAAAAAGCAACCGCCCCACCTCCCCTGCCCCCCCCACATCCAAGAATAAGTGCCTTTCGAACCTGCAGGGGTACAGAGCTCCCGCCGGCCTTGCTCGGTCGTTTCACGTAATTGCATAACGCGCGGTCATAAGAACGGGAATTCCTTCTCGGAAGGACCCTGAACGCAATGCGGACGGTGAGCGAACCTGGCACCTCGAATCTTCTCCGTTTTCGACGGTGACCGTCGCCTCGGCGCAGCTGCAGGCTCGGTGTGTTGAAAATTTCTAGGCACGCTTCGCAGCCTCTAAACGAACCGTCGTGCCCGCAAACTAGACCTACCTCGACCTAACCCAACTCGTAGGAAACAGGTTATTCCCGCGCCACGCGATGCGCGCGATCGGTGCAACAATTCGTTCGTTCGGTTTTTCTCCCACCCCCGGTTATCCGGGAACCGTGGGTGAAACTCAAACGTCTCCTTTACAGGGGAACGACGCGCAGGATCCAATTCTCCGATCGGGTCGGTGCTTTTATCCGTAGGTGAACGGACGATTTTTTTTTAAATTGGCCAACGATCGTCGCGGCGGTGTACGGGGGGCGGGGGGTGGTAGACGGGGAAGGAGGGAGGCTCGAGGATGAACAAAGAACGCGGAGGAAACGGCGTGACTTTCGGCGGCGGATAGCGCGAGAAGAAAGAAACGCAACCGCGGCGGACGATGGCTTGATAATAATTCATAACTGCTTGGTGAGTGGCTGAGCCGAAGCCACGCCCCCTGTACCCCCTGATTTATGAATGGCTCCGCCCATCCTGTCATAACCGGCTTTCCGGTTACTCGCGGTGGGGATTGGACGAGCGGGGAATCGCGGCGCCGAGCGAGAGAACGAAGCGCCGTTTGAGGAGAGGCGGGATGAGAGGGGGTGGTACGATCAGGAGTGGGGACCGACGGGGGGTGGGGTGGGGGTGGCAGTGGCGTACGCATCTACGCGCCCCAGTCGACCGAGGCTCCTCAGTCGGAATTGATCCTTGCTGCGTGACTGACGCGGATACGGACGCTGCAGGCCGTCCCCCACCCACCCCCACCCCCTCCGTTGCTGTCACGTAGCGATATTTCTTTGAGGGAGGTGCGGTGCATAATATACAATAGCTGCGGAGACAACAGTCTGCACCTCCGGCGTGATTTTGTAATTTTTTTCTTATTTCTTTTTATTTATTTTTTTTTTTTTTTTTTTCGTTATTACGAGAGGGGAGCGATCACCCTTCGTTCGAACGGTTGTTTCGTTTTTGTTTCGATCGGAAAATCTTGGAAATATTTGGTGAAAGGAAAAATATTTTCGCACTCGTTCGAGAGATTATGATATGTACGGTTTTTCATACTTGTTTTAATACATGAACAAGCTATGATATGATACGTATTGTGCACGGTGGACTATTTATCGCGAAGAGAGACATGTGCTTTTAATTTATACGTATTTGAGGACGTGCTTTTATACGGAGGAAGGAGCTGAGAGTAGTTGGGAATTACGGGAAAAACGTAAGAGGCTCGACGAAATGCAGCTGATGCGCTGGAGCATCACTAGACGATTGTCTGGACGAAGTGATAAGCAACGATCACGGGAAACATCCTTGTCCGCTGATCATTGCCAACGATCCATCAGACTAATTTCTGGTATATATCACACTACACAACGATCTCTGCGTTCTTTAATTATCATCACTTCATCATTTCGTTTTCAACCTGTTCCATCATTTTAACCAGTTTCATTTCAAATTGCGATACTGGTGGTTTTGGGCTAATTGTCATATCTGTCTATTGATCATGTTGTCACGCGATTTATTTCTGGATTTGATCCGTGAGTGCTCGGCGATATCAAAGCCATCCGTATAATCGATCACATGCCATCAGAAATATATAATATACTCGGTTCCCAAAGTGTACGTGACAATAACAGCGATTTAAGCACTTAGCAAGTATAATACACAAGCTGCGACGATCGCCGAATAATTCGTGGGTATACATAACAGTGGAATGGTGCCTGATATTATACTCTATACCAATCACTATCGGTGAATTATACAGTGTGTTGAATGCTGCAGTTAGAGATTTATTTTAGTTATTTCTAATGTCCATACTGTGTATACCTATGCGCCCCAGTCACCTGCTTCATAGATTTTTAATAGAGAACAAGTTTTTTGATACGAGGAACGAGTCCGTGACACTGTTATGCGATGTACGAGGCATCGGAACGTTGATTGCACTCGTGGATATTTTCGAACGAGAAAGATGCATCGTACGATGATTCGTTCCGAAAAAATTACTCCGACCTACCTTAACCGAAGATCTAATCCACACTCCGCTGCTACGTCTATCTATGATGGATATACTTGCATTGGGGAACGATGTGTGTTATATTAGGCGTTCATACGAAACCAAGTGTTCCAATGCTGAGCCGAAATTCCGTCTATAATTAATAAGGCTGAACTTAGTGACGTCAACGTTACGAAAAGATTGAAGGAACACCACTGTAGGAACAACTTCGAAGGGGTTCAATTAGCAAAATATGAAATTGTTTCTGTTGTAAAACGATTTACCGAATTTAGAAATACACGTTACGAACTTTGACCTCGTTCTAATCAATAGTAATTAGAGAATGTAACGAACAAGATTGCTAATCTTATCCTGTCAGTCTCAATATCAAATGATTTTCAATTTAACTATTAATAGTGTGGTACTTACGTGGGTCGCTGTGTATGAAAATTCTGACAGGATTAGATTAATACCGATAATTTTTTACATGCGAGGTGTTTGATCAAGGTTCCCAATGCTGACGTCTCCGATTATAAATTATTGCACTTTCTCTTCGTGAAAATTCGTTAGCAGGTTTTACTACGAATTGCGTGTAGGTACGAAATACTTGACACTTCTAAATTAAATATTGCCAAAATTAGCTTGTGAGAATTGTGCATCGAGTTACTGTTTGAAATGCAAGGGTAGCGATATTCATGGGGAAAAATGATTGAATAACAATAGGTTCAGGTATACATAAAACTTAAACTCGGCTCTCTTGTTTTATGTTAATATCTACTCTGTGTGAAATTGCATCGACTTTTCAGTGACTAATCTGGATTTTCACTGACTTAGACTCGGGGATTAGATATTTCTGTGTTATAATTATTCAAATGTGAAGTATAATTTTCGTATTCTGCGTTGTTGACGCATCACGATAGCTATGATACATTAATTTTCCGTTTTGCTACGTTGGGAAAAAAGAGACACGGCAGGGGCCTGACTCATTGATATAAACACAATAATCCGCGTCTTTAGTCAATTTATTCGGTTTCTTTTTCTACCGTTAGTTGACAAGCCTGCAAATGTGGAATATATCTATATAATTGACAGTTTGCGAAACTTATTGAATTAAGTTCTATATTGGAAAATTACGATCACTATTTCTGTGCCAATATGCGCCAACGAATTACGTTCAAAATGGAACATCGTTATGCTATGTATCGCGTTATGCATAGATAGAATGCACAGTATTAATGCTCATACGTAAGCAAAGGCATTGACGTTTCCTGACAAGTTTGTTCTCCACGCTTACTTTTGTCCACTAGTTACTACGATGAATTGATTGTCAGCATTGTAGAATCCATATTACCATTATTATTGCCGTCTCCACGGGCTCGCTGACTATCGTCCGGTAGTGAATATAGCAAGAGTTTCGAATACAGCGCAGGTTAATCATTAATATACATCATACAACAATGGATTCATTAATGCATAAAATATATACATTTGTATCAGACAATGCGTGGCAAACAAAGTACGAGAGGTGAATTCGAAAATTCATTGAATAGTAAAAGAGGTCAATTACAATATGAACTGGAATATTAAATTAACTGGCGCGGGTAACTACGTCAAACTGCCCAAGCCCCTCGATATTTCGAGCACAATTTCTCCCGGACTTGAACCACTGTCTGCGACAACCAATGACCAGTCGAGTAGGGTAATACTGGTTTCTCTCTTACCGATCGACGGTAAAGCGTGGCTCAGCGGATACATTGCATGTTTTACTCGGCCGATATGTAACCGCAGTCTTACCTGGTATACGTCGATGAATATTACCAAGCGAGTTTCGTACGACAAGCGTAACTACTAACGTGCCTGACGAATCGTGTTTTGGATTTCAGGAGAGGGAAACGACTCGGGCTCCGAGGGAGAGGAGATCGGGGGTGGTCGGGTCGTGGGTGGAGGAGGGAGCGGCGGCGGCGTCGGAGACGAGGCGGTCGACCTCACGTCGACGCGGTCTCACCACGGTGACGATGAGGACAGAGACGATCAAGGAGGGAGCGAGGAGCTCCCGATGGAGGAGGACTACGATGACGGGGTCGAGGATACCGCGGAGGGGCAGGAGGATGATGAGGAGGAGGAGGAGGGGACGCGGAAGCAGATACGACACAGACAGGACGCTGAGAACAACAACAGCTTCGTCGAAGGTGCGGCACCCCCAACTACCGGGATATTCCCGCCGGCCGGTGCCAGCCACGTAACCCTCGAGGCCCTGCAGAATACGAAGGTTGCCGTAGCCCAGTTCGCGGCTACGGCCCTCGCCGGCGGGGCCGACAGCGAAGCCGCCCTCCAGGACCTCGCCCTCCTCCAGAGCACGCTCTACACGCTACAACACCAGCAGGTCTTCCAGCTACAGCTGATAAGCCAGCTGCAGCAGCAGCTCTCCATAACCCACAACCAACCGACGTCGGCGAACTCTCACGCCCCCGGTGACGTCCCCCTCGGTAATGAGGGACTCAAGGACGAAGGCTCCCCGTCGCCCAGCATTCACCCGAAGCCCCTTTCCGCCCTGACGTCACCACCCCCCTCCCGACCCCCAAGTCATCATCAGCACACCACGTCGCCGTGCCCTTCGACGCCGGTCAGCCTGTCACAGGAACACGCGGTACCGCCGTCGAGCGCCTCGCCTCTCGGTCTGCCTCTTCCGGCGTCGACGGGAATCGCGGTGCCCCCGACGATCGGGGGGGTCGGCGTCGCACCGACGACGACGAGCGCCAATCAGCAGACCAATAGTAGCAACAATCATATGTCATTGTCTCATCAAATGCCGTCTCTATGCTCCATTAGCTCCTCGCTGGCTTCCACAATCATCACGAACACCGACCCCCCGCCGCTCCACGAGCCGAACACCCTCGAAATGCTCCAGAAACGAGCGCAGGAGGTGCTCGACAACGCGAGCCAGGGCCTACTGGCCAACAACCTTGCCGACGAACTAGCGTTCAGGAGCGGCAAGGGCTCGCGCCTTTCGCCGTACGATTCTAAGTCGGGGGGAGGCCGCGGGGAGCCATTCTTCAAGCACCGATGTCGGTACTGCGGCAAGGTCTTTGGCAGCGACTCCGCACTCCAGATACACATCCGATCACACACAGGTGAGCGACCCTTTAAATGCAACGTCTGCGGAAGCCGATTCACCACCAAGGGAAACCTCAAGGTTCACTTCCAGAGGCACACGGCCAAGTTTCCCCACGTTAAAATGAACCCGAACCCCATACCCGAGCACCTCGACAAGTATCATCCCCCCCTACTCCAGCAGTTGGCTGCCCCCGGTCAGAGGCAACTCACCTCACCGCCACCTCCGGCCCCTCATCATCCCCCCTTTCATCCGGCAGCGGCGCACGGATTTCTCCCGCCACAACCGCCCCTACCTCTCACCCTAACTCTACCTGGTATGCCACCCCTCTACCGAACCCCGGTGCCCGTCAACCACTGCAGGGACGAGCAGGACGTACCGGAGAACCTGAGCAAGCCAATCGGCGGTGCGACGATTTCAACCCCGTCCCCCCGTTCGCCCGTCACTCATTCGAACTCGCATCATTCCTTTCACGACCAACCGCTCCATCCGTCGTCGTCGCTGCAGAAGCACCAGCCGCAGCCGGGTCACGAGTTGAAATTGGAGACAGCAAGGTCGCCGACGACGCAGGAGTCCCCCACGGAACCTTACCGACCTGTCCGACCCGCGAGTCAGGAGGATGGAAGCGGGGAACGTGTAACGCCGAAGCGGGAGCCCGAGGAGGCGGAGGAGACTGCCGAGGAGGAAATTGACGATTACGAGGAGACGAGGCGATACCTTTGCGCATCGCCGCAGTCGACGGCGAATCCAACGTCGCAGGCTCAACCGTTCGAGGATTGCAGCATGGACAGTAAGATGAGCGGTCGCCTCGAGGGCGACGGTGATATGGAGGGGGACGAGGAGATGGAGGAACAACCCGAGAACTTGTCGAGCAGAGGGGCAACCGGTCGACTACCTCAGCAGACGGTTGGATATCCGGGAGCTTCGCCGGCTAGCAGTAGCGCCAGCAGTGGAAGTTTGCAGTTCTCCTTTGCCGGTATCCTTTTTCCCGGACCACCTTCCCATCAGCAACAGCAACAGCAACAGCAGCAGCAGCAACCCCATCACCAGTTCTCGGTTGGACCCGCAACCCCTACCGGTCCCTCGGGAGAGATGATGGTCGATCCTGCGAGGGACCCGGCCATCTACTCAAACCTCCTACCGCGGCCGGGCAGCAACGACAACTCCTGGGAAAGCCTGATCGAGATCACGAAGACCTCGGAAACCTCGAAGCTTCAGCAGCTGGTCGACAACATCGAGCACAAGCTGACCGACCCTAACCAGTGCGTCATTTGCCACCGGGTGTTATCCTGTAAAAGCGCGCTCCAGATGCACTACAGGACTCACACGGGGGAGAGACCGTTCAAATGTAAGATATGCGGCCGCGCCTTCACGACAAAGGGAAATCTCAAAACTCACATGGGTGTGCACAGGGCTAAACCACCGCTCAGGGTGCTCCACCAGTGTCCCGTATGTCATAAAAAGTTCACCAACGCCCTCGTCCTTCAACAACATATCCGACTTCACACCGGCGAACCAACCGACCTTAGTCCCGAGCAGATCCAGGCCGCGGAGGTTAACGAGTTTCCATCCGCCTACCCTCACCATCCCCTCGCCTCCTTCCTCCCCCAGGGTTTTCCCTCACTTCATTCCACAGCGGGGGCCGGCTTCGCTCTGGGGTTTCCGCCCTCGAGGCAGCACCACCTCGCGGACCGGCACGAGAACCACGTGGAAGGTAAGGATGCTCGGCACCACCTCCACCATCACCACCTCCACCAGCACCATCAGCTGCAGCAGCAACAGCAGCAAGATAGATATCTGGACGAGCAGGGCGATGAGATGGACGATCAAGAGGACGAGGACGAGGGCAGAGAGGACGACGACCGTTGCGAGGAGGCGCGGGAAAGGCAAAGCGCCGACGGGGACGAGGCGGACGATATCCAAGAGGAGATTGACCGACAGAGGCAGGCCTCGGTTCCTCTCTTCTCGACGTCGCTCGCCGCGCTTGAGAATCAGGTGCGCACCATAACGACAACCTGCGCGAACAGTATGCCCGGCAACGCGAGAATAGCCTCACCTCCTCAGCACCCGTTCAACGGTAGCGAGAAGACCAGCAGTCCTCCGTGCGGGGGTAGCGTTGGCGGGGGTGGAGGCGGCGCGCCCCTGGACTTGACCCCCAGGGCCTCCTCGACCCCCGCAGACACCTCGACGTCGACACCAGACGCGACGCCTCCGCCCCCCGCTCAGGTCAGCTCGCATCACACCCCAGCGCCGCACCCCTTCGGGATGTTCGCCGGCCTGCTCCAGGCCGTCTCCTCACCCCCGTCAACCAGCTCGATGGGCAGCGTCGGGGGTGTGAACAGCATCGCGACGATGAGCTCGAGCAACCCGGGGAACGGTGCAAGCGGGCCGCTGGCCTCGCTAACGTCGTCCGCAGTCCTCGCTGCCACCTCCACCTACAACCCGCTCGGCCTAGCTGTCGGGGGGCCAGCAGGTAGGCGCTGCTAGCAGCAGGGCGAGCCAGGGTTCCCGCTACACCCTCCGCATCCCAAAACATAGCTGCAACCCCATCCGTACTTATCCTTCGACCCCCGACCGCCGAATCGGCACTCAATTCCACCACCCTGAAAGTCGTCAACGAGCCAGCAATTGCCAACTGGAATCGTCCTGCACCCTCGACGCCCCAGGGCGACCGGGTATGAATCCAACCTCAGAGAAAAAAAAACAAAAAAAAAATCTAAACATCCTTGACAAAAAAAAAAAAAAAACACCCTCCAATGTTATCCTAACGTGGTGTAGCCGGGCCCAGCACTCCCCTCTATCTCTAACTTGTAACTCTATAATTTTGTACATGTACTACAACATCACTGTCTCTCTCTCTCTCTCTCTCTGTCTTTTTTGTCTCATCTGCCTCTTTCTGCCCTATCTGTTTGTCTGTAGAGCTATATCACCCTCTGTCTATCTTTTGACTACTTGCATTATTATATGTACGTCATGGTATATTATACGTTACACCCCGCGCATAGTTTAATTTGCACGATTATCTCTTGGATATCCTGATTTCCAATCTTCCTGCATTCACCCACCACCTCAGATTCTATCACCGCCAGAAAACTGCCGCATTCTGCAATACCATTTTTCCACACTGCCGAATTTTATCTTGAACTTGCGATTATTATTACTATTACGATCATTATCATTGTCATTATTATTACTACTATTATCATCGTTGTAATATACGTCTTGATATTACATATTATAGGATTATAGACATGCCTGTTTTTGTATCATATATCTGATAAGTATATAGGTTTGTTTTGTATTATTATCATTATCGTCATTATCGATTATCATTATTCTTATTATTATTGTTACTAATGCCATTACGAGTATGGTTACGATTACTATGATTATTATTATTATCATTACAAATTATATTATAATTGTGATTATTATAATTACTATGATTATATTTTCATAACTTCTATGCGAGAAAGTTTGTTAGATACAACGACTCAACGATGATTCTTTCTTTTTCAAGTATATCATTACTACATGTACAGCTCTGAATAAACAGCTTTGTACAGTACAAAACCTGCCTCCACGCTTGATCCCGATCCCTTAGATTACTCTTAAATGCATCGTAGTCGTAGGGTATATCAGTAATATATTCATTTTTTTTTTCTCTTACTTTTTCCATTATTATTTCCATGGTAGAAATCGTACGTGTGCATATTGTTGATAAAGCTTTGATTTAAGAAATTATCATAACGAGTTGTTCAATAGTCAAGTCGATTCGAATCAATTTTTGAAATTTGACCAATTGAAATTTGGTGGAGTCTAGTAGCTTGGGCCTCTGTAATCCCGCGATTCAACGTAGAGCTGATGAAAAATATGTATCGAATGAGGGCAAGGCGAGTCGAACATTTATTAAATCGAATCGAATCGCGATGTTAGAAAAAGAAAAAGAGTAACGTAAGGTGAAGGGCTGCCGAGTAGGGAGGAGGAATCGTGCTCACTGTGTGACTTAGCTTTCGCCTGATTTGTTCCAGTCCGTGGTAATACGACCTGCAATATCTGCTACAAGACTTTCGCGTGTAACTCAGCCCTGGAAATACACTATCGAAGCCACACCAAGGAACGACCCTTCAAATGCACAGTCTGCGATCGGGGATTCTCAACTAAGGTGAGGACGCGGGGTCATCGCACTATGGTGCCGATAAACTTAGAATTAACCCCGTCAACTCACCCCTAATGCCCTCTCCTGAACCCCATTGTCAACCCAGTCGAGTTCATGGTACGTAGCCAAAGGGCGAGGATACCAGTGAAGATTACTTCATTCGTTTGAAAACGATCTCGCACTTTGGCTGTACCATGTTTACCGATAGAAGCGTTACTTTTGAAGTAGTTCGGTAGAATAAATGTGTATTGTAAATCAGCTCGTTGTGTTGGCTGACAATGTGATAAAATTTCAGAACAACGGTTCGTGGGACCAGGACGTCTGCTCCTGCGCGAACCAAAGGAACCCTTTTCTGACAAACATCACTACAACCACAACCACGATCACAACCACTACCACTACCACAACCAACACCACCCTCCAAACTAGCCCCCAATACAACCTTCAACCACCATCATTACCACCACCACCACCACCACCACGGTCACCCACCAGCAACCACGAGAGGCCCAAACGTAGGCGGCGGCGGCCTGAGGAACGGAAGAGCCGGGGGCGGTCTGGGTCCGGAGGGGGGCGGCATCTGACATATGCTCCCGTTCGCCTGCCCCCGCTACTGCCCCCCGCCCTCGGGCTTCTCACCTCGGACCACGTCTTCCTGGTAAGGGCCTCCCGCTGAATAATCTCTCATTCCTCCTTACTGTATTGCAAACTCTTTTGCCTTTCGAATATTGAAAAACTCAACGTGTTATTGCAGCGACAGAGAAGTAATGCGGTTCTAGACCCGGTTTTGAAAGAGTCGTACCGAAAACCTGCTCAATATATGCATGTCGTATAGCCGTGTTGTCGAACAAATTCAGGTACTACCCTATTATTACTTGTGAAACCGGGCTGACGTCTAAGGATTATAAAAACAGTTGAAACATTTTCACTTACACACTTCTTTTTTTTATGAAAACATACACGGCAGCAGTGAGTTGTAATGACACAATTACAACGCCTAATGAACATTATAATGTATTCGAAAATCATGCCTATTGAAGCCTTTCATTCGTATTCTGATGTTCCATTTCGATTGGAAATTTGTTGTTGCCAATTCGAAAATTCATTGAATGAGAAAGACAGCTGTAATAATGTTGCAATTTTTTATCGTAAGATATAACGTGATCTCTAGCTGTGGTACCTTTTTGCAATATGAGCAATCAAGAGTTTGACTGCTTGTTCCGCTCTAGTGTCCAATTAACTAAGGTCGTTTCCAAGATCGAAGATGATTCGTCATCAACTTAAAAATGCCAAAACGGTAACTTATTGGATCAATCTCTGCAATAACACGTTCAACTTATATAAAATCCCCCTTATGGCACAAGCTACTCTGTACTTCGAGGTGCGTAGAAATCCCGTGGTCGTACATCAATCCTATATATCCCAACCATGGGATAGTAGGAACAGAAATTATTAAATATAAAATCGTGCGAACACAACTGTGATGAGCTCGAACGTGAACCAAACCTGTGATTGAACAAATCCATCGATCTATCTCGAAATATAAAATTCTCCAAAACCGCAATCTGATTTTCAGTACATGTCTTACAGTTCCCGGAGCAACCTGACAATTTTGTAACGTTTTTATCTGCAGGGAAACATGAAGCAGCACATGCTGACTCATAAGATACGCGACATGCCGCCTCATCTGTTCAGCGACTCGAAATCGGCCGGTCAGCAGCAGCAGCAACAGCAACAGCAGATCGTACAGGAGCAGGAGACGTCCAGGAGTCCGATGTGTTCCGACGACTCCAGCTTGCCGCCGCCACCTCCACCCCCACCACCTCCACCTCCGCCGATGCCGCCACTCGCCATGGAGTCAGCTGTCCCCGTGAAGAGATCACCGCCAGAAGGTGATTTACCTGCGCCAAAAAGACCGCCCAGTAAGTGGAAAAAACACCCTTCTTCGCTTCGAGTTCGCGTTGCGGACGTGACGCGTTCAAAGATGTTACATTGTTTTTGTTTTGTTGCGAAGAAATATAGAAGAAAGGAAAGATGATCGTTATTACCGATTTGTTGAAGCAAGGCTTTAACTAATACACATTTTCATTTCTGCGTACATTTGATTTTAAGTACGATTTATACCGCTTATACTCACTCATTAAAAATCTTTCTTCTTTACCCATTTTCCCGCGTCTAACATCACTGACATACTGACATACAGCCTGGTGCCTGGCTATACATGTATCATACGTACATATTATACATATAATTTTTGTATACCCAAAGTCCACTTGAGAATGGTATGTTTTAACGAATTTTCCGAAACGATGCCGAGCGACTGCCACGGCAAAGTCCACTACCTTCAGAAAGCTTGGAAGCTGCAGGGTGAGTTTAGCGTCAGTGTGTGTGTTCGCAGGCATGTCCAGCAAGCATTTGTGCCAAGTTTGCAATAAGAACTTCTCATCGTCATCGGCCCTCCAGATCCACATGAGAACACACACCGGTGACAAACCGTTCCGATGCACCGTCTGTCAGAAGGCCTTCACCACCAAGGGAAACCTCAAGGTAGTTTTACCGCTTATACCGCAAACTTTGTTCTATCTAGCTTCGATATTTCTTATAACTTTTCTCCCTCTACTTCTCGCTCTCGAATCATTTAGCCATATAACACAACGTCTGCTTACATCTTACCAATTGCCGTTGAGTAGAGATTTTACACCCAGACCAATATCCCTTGAAGATCCAAACATGGTTACCCTTGTTGCAGGTTCACATGGGGACCCATATGTGGACGAATGGTGCCTCCCGTCGAGGACGTCGCATGTCGTTGGACCTGCCGCCGCTGCCAATCACTCCGAAAGACTCGGAGTTTCTCCAGCGGAGGCCAGACCTTTTTTACCCATACCTACCCGCACCATTCCTTAACGGTGTTCAGCAAAAGGTTGGTAATCGATTAGACCTTATCAGAATTTAGACAAAATTTGCGTAAAAGCCTGTCAATACTGAAAGCTGCTTTTACATAACATTAGGGATGTGTTTTAACTTAAGTGAGTAATTATTGACAATAACGTTAACCATTTCACTCGATGAAATGTTTTGTCGTGTTCACGATACGTCAAATTTAGTTTCCTTCCTTCCTATTAATTGATTCTAATGAAAGCAAGTGGCTTTAGGCTAGCCATGAGCCAGCCCTCAAACCTCCCGTTCTCACACTGCAGGTTCCAAGTTAAGAGAAAAGCGAAATAATCACATCAAATTCGAATTTTTAACTACAAATTCAGGTTGAGGATTAACGATTCAAACGCTCACAGGTACTATAATCCATGAAAATCGAACAATTGTTTTTATTTTGAACTACTGTAATGGATCCACCATTACAAATTTTGTAAGTTTGACCATGGATACGTTGTCGGAGGTCCGAAAAACCTCCGACTACGAATTTCTACCAAAATTCCAATATTTTTAGATTTTTTTCCACGATATTGGATTCACCAGATTTAAATTTTGCAAATCTGACTTTAGATCCGTGATTAGCAACCCGTAAAACCTGGCGATACCAATTTTCATCCAAATCCATTCATCCATTCTCAAAACCTCATCATTTATATTTTGTTTTTTGAAAATTTGTAATGAAAATATTTGAAAAAGTACAGAACCGATCGAAGCCAAAGTCTACTCAGTTCCAAGTTCAGAAAAGCCCCGTCGCTTGAGACCAAAATAATCGAAATCCGGTAATCCGTTTTCGAGGTATCGTTGGGCCAAAAAAATTGGTCACACACACATTGAAAACTTAGCTATTCGTTTTCGGGATGAGGACAATGACTTCATTTTTTCTCTAGACTCAGAGAAATGGGCAGTAAAAAATGTCAATGAAGCTCGAACCACATACTTTTCTACAAATCTAATCTCACTTAATGCCTACACTAACTTACAACGAAATCGTACCTCCGAAACCAGAAGCTCTCACTTTACTGAGCAACGTTCCTAAACCATACGATTTCCGGTTTTAGCTGAACGAAATATCCGTGATCCAGAACAGCAACGGTCTGCCGCCGCATCATGGAGGCGCGAGCAAATACGCGGGACTTTTCGGTTCCGTTTACGGGGCGGGATTCCCGTTGGAGAAACAGCCGATGGCACCGACCAACGGGCCCCTGGGGGAGGGTAAATCATCGTTGCCGACGGGTTCGATGCTGTTTCGAACCCCGTCGCCGTCGCATTCGCCGGGAACGCCGTCATCGAACACGGGCAACCAGAACTCGGCGAGCGTTCCTGCTTGGGGCAGCAGCGTCGTTGGGGGCGGCGGCGGCGGCGGCGGCGGCGGCAGCGAGACGCTTCAGCGCCACTTTGAGAGGGAAGCGCCCTCGAGGTCTGACGACGATTCGACGCCTTCGGCACCGCGGCTCCCACCTCCGCCTCCACCGAGGGGCGAAGGTCTGGCAGCGTGAGCCCTTTCGAACCCGAAAGCTCGACCCGCGACTGAGAATGAGTGTATTATCCAATTCCGGATGGAATCCGGAACTGGCGAACGAACTCTGCATGCATAACGTCTCGTTGCTCAGAAGTATTTCGCAGAGACTCGCAGCCTCGAGGACCAGGGTTCGAAGTCCCCTGCACTTGAAGCATTCGCGGCAACGCGGAGTTCTACTCCCTTATTTTTGGTTTAGTCGGTTTTTGTTTGTTTGTTTTTTTTTCTTTTTCTTCCACGCGAATGCTGAACATACGAACGGCTCGAGTTGACGTTGTAACGATGAAGACACCATGTTCCTATTATCAGACTAGTCTTAAAGTGTAAATTATCGCCCACGAATCATATGCTAGGTCTAGCTTGGCTTAGGACCCTTGAATATTTTCAAAGTTCAGGACCTGTTTAAAAGAAGTGTGTCGTTTTTTTTTTTTTTTTTTTCGTTTTTTCAAATGTTTCCTTGCAATATGCACATGGTCTTTATGTCACGATCTCCATTACCCTCGATGCGAAAGTGTACCGCATTCGTCGACTTAACGAAGCGTCGTAGTACATTGCGCAGCTCTCTTTAAGAAGTACGACTCGAAAGTCAATGTTCCTCGGTTTACGGCTTTGACGGGATTTAAATTGAAAGATTCTCTCCGTCAAGTTATTTTAATAAAATTCGACATATCCCTCTTGTAACAGCTTATAAAAGCTGCATATACCTGCAACGTCGTGAAACAGCAGAGTTGGTGACATGAAGGCCTTGTATGACAGAGACGTTTTATGTGTAAATATAACATTATATACATGTAGCATATAACATAGCGATGCATAACGTATAAAAATAAGGTGTAATCGTATCGTAAACGAGGGTCGGTACCTTGGCGCGGTGCCTAGACTGAGCTACGCCCGGCGAGGACGAGCCGTAAGACAAGTGGCGCCGCGTACGAGGGACCCTCTTTAAGACCGTCCACGAGAGTGATGGTCCCACCTAGGGTAAGTGCAGACATGTCTACGAGACGTATGATTTAATATATAAATACCATGACAAGAGTGTAACTAAACGGAAAAAAATCACACGGGCCCACACAAACACACGCACGCACACGCAGACAAATGACACACACGCGCGCGTTGTATATTATTACGACACTGTATAATTATCATATTTTTATTTTTATTATTATTATTATTATTATTATTATTATTATTATTATTATTATTATTGTTGTTGTTATAGGACGAGTAAATTATCAGTTTACCATGATCACGCGCATTCTGTAATCGGCGCAGTGTTTTACCTATTAGGTTATATTATTACTTGTGTGCGTGTGTATGTGCGTTTGGAAGAGAGCGTGCAGAGATAGAGAGAGTGTGAGAGAGAGAGAGAGAGAGAGAGAGAGAGAGAGAGAGAGAGAGAGAGAGAGAGAGAGAGAGAGAGAGAGAGAGAGAGTGTGTGTAAAACGTAGCGTGAATCTATAACTTTAAGAAAAATTTAATGATTGAGAATGGATGGCAACGATCTGCGATCATGTTATACAGCATAGTAGTATAAGATAATGGATATTATTATATCGCGATATGTAAAGGGCAGGGGAATTGCATGAGACATCGGAGAGCGCTGATAATAAGGTTGAGGCGGGCTCGGCGGCACCCCTCGCTGTGATATATATGAGAGGAGCAGCCTGCAATCATTTAAACCAATGTACTTGTAAATTCTGTATTATAGCATTACCATTATCATTATTATTATTATTATTATTGTTGTTGTTGTTGTTGTTATTGTTGTTTTTGTTGTTGTTATTATTTTTATTACCGTTATTATTATTAATTTGAGTGATCGATTAGTTGGAGAGTTCAATTCAGTGTAGAATCTGAAGTACTTCTTTTAATTTAAATATAATAACTCACACAAAGGAAAGAAGTATTACTTTTTGTCTAAACTTGAGACGAAAGAGAAGAATTTGGAACGTGACAATTAGTTCCACTTTTACTTTGAAGACGATTAAGAAAACACGCAATTGATTAGCCCGAATTTAAACCGTATAAAGTATCATCGCATCACATTTCATTAATTAATATCCTATTCTGCGTTATAATCGGCAAGACAAAACTTAAACGGTGGCGTTAACTTACATGTATTATACCAAAACCGTGGCGCTATTGCGCAAAAGAATTGGAGTATTATGACAATATTTCTATTAATTATTTATTTTATTCGTCCGGTATAATCACGATATCTAATTATTAGGATGGTTCATTTTTTACCTTTTTTTTTTTAAGGTGCCAGTAGAAACATTTATGGCATATACTGCAAAAAAAAAAAATGTTGTAAAACCTAGTGAAGCGGAGGTAGGAAAATATTTAGAGGTCGCTATCAATTATTGTAATATTTTTTATTTATTTTCATGTACTCACCTTACGGACTTGTTATATATATTAGTTTATTTTTTTCGTTTCCTGATTCAATTAATCATTGTTCATAAAAATCAGAATTAAAAACAAAATAGGGACATTAAGGTGATGCGATACTTCGGTAACAAAAACGTTTATACAAATTTCTCCGAGACGTTCAATCTTTCGGATCAAAGATGAAAAAAGCCAACTGCGGAATTGTTAGACGCAGTTTGATGTTGATTGGTAAACGATTAATTGGACCACGATGCAAAAAGAAAAAACTAATATATACATATATAAGTCCGTAAGGTGTACACATAAAAATAAACAAAAAATATTACAATGATCGGTAGCGATCGCTAAATATTTTCCTACTTCCTCGAGGTCTTACGACAATTTTTTTTTTTCAGTAATTGTCACAAATTTTTCAAGTGGCACCTTAAAAAAAAATTAAAAAAATAAACCACCTTCATTATCCGTCAATTTTCACAACGTTCGCGTCTGTGCGTATATATAGGTACATGATAATATGATGCGTAGAAATATAATTTCTATGATTACATAATTGTTACGTTGAATTATTTTGTTATTATAAAATATGTTATGTAGCGTATAGAAATTTTTATTAGACTCTATTAAATTGTTATTAATATTTTTTTCCTAATTTTTTTTTTTTCTACTCATTTTACTTCTGCAACATGGTCGGTAAAAAACAAATTGATTCTGGTTTCAGGCTAGTAGTTTTTTTTCTTAATTTATCTGATTTTTCCAAATTGATCTCCATTTCTTACGACTCCTACAATGTAATTTACATGCCATTTGTCAATAGGCATTCTCTGAATTCATCATAATCTACGTTACAAACTATTAACATTCTTTATTTTCTTGTGTGATTTTTCACGGCCACGACACAAATTTCAGCTGTACTATTTTCTCTTCGTATTTATTATTTTTATCTTAGTATCGTTTCGGAGTGTTTTTTTTAACCATAATGCACATTGTTAGAAGATTCATTCGTTCGTTGTTCTTTCGGAAACTAGCAACGCGAAGTGCGTATAATATTTATATTATTTACAATTTTTGAACCGAATAATTCAACCGTCTGAAAACAAACAATAAAAAAGCTAAGGAGACGGTCGAAAACAATCTCTTATAAAATAACTCCATGTGTCATGAAGTATATATGAAATTTTTACTCCACTATTACGACGTAATAATAATAATAATGATACTATAGTTTATAATTTTTTTTGTCAAATCACTATATACAATTGATAATCAAATCAAGGGGATATTCAGAACATACTATTGCTCGTGGAATACAATGCTACAGTATTTTCTATTCTTCTCTCTCCATACCTGTGAAGAAAAAGTTTTTATGAAAGCAATTCAGTTCAATACAACCGGCGCAAAAGTGACAAAATTCATTACAGATTTTAGGAAATCGGTGCTGGCACCGATAATCGCGACTTAATTCGACGTTCAAGTCCGGGGGTAAAGTGGATCGGATAATAAAATACGATAATTTATCTAGTGAGAAAATTCTTAATATTTAATTAAATAACGTATTCCACGAGCAATAATATACATATATATAATATATATATATATATATATATATATATATATATATATATAATAACATTTATCTCTGCGAGCAGCTGGCGTGACAGAAAATCAATTTTTGCCTCAACTTCAAGTTAAAATCTCAGTGACGATCGTTCGAAGGAAAAATCATGAATATAGATTTGAACAAGTGCACTTTTGGCACTCGATTCACGAGCGTAGAATCTCGATAATTTGCAAAAATTCCGGAGTCCGTCAGACTGCTGCAATTACAAAAGCATATCGAAAATTTTCTACTTGCAAGAAATAATAGAAAAAATGAAATATAATTAACAAAAGACGAAAAAAAAAAACAAAAAAAAAAAACAAAAAAAAAACAAGAAAAATCAGAATATATTTATATGTTGGATAATAAGTAATATGACTAACTATAAATAGTCGTATATACGTGAATGAGCCCCTTATAAGATACACAGTACTATATGCATACAAACGCGTACGTAAAGAGGCTAATGATGTTAATTTTAAATTCCGCAAAAATTGTCATTTTTCTTTTCATACAGACAGTGCCACATCATTATACATTATATATAAGTGTTGATGATAAACAGTTTTACGTCATCGGGGGTAAAGAAAACCCTTCTACATGTCACGATTAAATTCACACTCTTGTGGAAACTGTAGAATTGGAGAACAGGTGAAACGGAAAAAAAAAACGAGCATGTAACAACAATTGTAGCAAAGTGAAAAATTTTAACACCCACACACACACACACACACATCATACACACGTAATACATACCTATCATAATGATACACACATCACAGTCGTCCGCGCGAACAAAGTGAAAAACGATGCGTTTCAGCTAATGATATGCCGTACGATACGTTAATCAGCTGTCTGTCAGTGATTCCAATATTGAAATAATAAGCCCATCTTCCGCTTTGTTCACACGTGCAATGCGTAACTCGACAGCTGTCTTTGCAAGAACAGTCCGTTGTCTATGTGCAATTAAAGAAAAAAAAATGTATTGTATATAAAATAACGGTAGATAATTAAGATATGAAATAAGTCATACCTACAGATATATAAATATATACAAGGCGCGTACACCTACGTAAAATACGTTTGGCATAAACATATATAATAGTAACTTAAATAAATAAGCTAGAACGCATTATTATCGATGTAAACGTTGTATAACGTAGCACTATACGTACTGCTATTATATAAGATTTATAAGATATGAGAAAAAAAAACATTCAAAACGAAAAAAAAATATATATATAATTAAATTCTAGAGACGTTTGATATTGCGCATATCGCCGAATCATGCGTGGTTATATATATTATATACAAGACACCTATAAACGACGCACGCTGCGTAAATCAGTAAATAATATATTTCTGCTGACTCGTACCGACGTTATACGTGCTAGGGATCTAACGACGTTTCAAACAAACGGCTATACGTATAATATCTAATCACGTATATGTATTATAGAATCCGTGAAATTCAGGTGCATGACGAACATTGATCATGATGATGAAAAATGATCGTGGTTCGCGCTCACTGTCCAAAAAAAAAAAACAAAAAAAAAATGAGAAAATAATAACAATAACAATAATAATCATTGAAATAATAAAACAGTAATAATAATTATAACGATAATGATGATGATAATGATAATAATAACAACAATAATAATAATAATAATAATAATAATAATAATAATAATAATAATAATAATAATAATAATAATAATAATAATAATAATAATAATAATATAGTAACGCTTGTGAATGAAATTCGCTTCAAATTTTCTGTACATATTGTATAATCCGTGTATAAATATGATTATATAATTACATATATACATAATACCCTACCATTCTAGCTTATAATTACGTTAACGAATCATTATATCGATATAACTTCAATAATAAACCATTATTATTATGATGGCGAGAAATTCATAATGCTATAATACATTTCTAACCCTTATCAATGAAACAGGGTCCTTTGTGGCACTAAAGTGGCTTAAAGTGATCTTACAAAGAAGAAATCGGGATCATGAAGTGATATTATTCGTGAAAGAATTCCATCCAACCAGTGATGTGGTTCAGAGTGTTCCAGGATCAGCCACGCCGAATATTGTTCGAAGAACTATTCACTTCGAGGTCGCGATAGAGTCAGAATCATGACAGAACCGTGTTAACCTTACTGTAATTGTTCACGTGATAAATCATAAAATGTTGTGATAGAATGCAACTTGTAATGTATTACGTGATTTATCTTATAGACTTGATATAATATATAAGAAATCACAGAATAAATTACAAAAGCACAAATCATCAGATATACTTAATCAAAAATCATATAGCAACTGTACGTATAGTTTAATATATGATTTTTGATCTGATGAAGATCTGACATGTATATGATATCTGATCATTCGTGCTTTTGAAGTTTACTATGTGATATATTATTTATCGAATTTATAAAACAAAGCGTATTGTAATAAATTACAGGCTGACTTCTCCCGTAACATTTTACGATTTGCCACATGAACATTTTTCAGTGAGGAATGCAATTGGTTTAAAAGCTTGATTAAACCGCGTACTGACTGTATCAGAAATTGTAGTTTGCTCGTGTGTGCGAATGGTTCAAGTTGAAGCGTAACGTGGCTTTAAACTCGGCTCTATGTCAAATTAAAATCGTTGTACCAATAGAAGACTAATATTGTAAGAGTCTTGTTTTTCTCTGTCATAGGTATGTCATCACTGAAGTTTGTGTTACATCAGCATTTTTAAACGTTCTTTCAAGCATTGCCGCAGAAGTGTAAAATGTATCCGTAAGCCATAACATTGCTCTGATTATACGGTCACCTGCATACTGTGAGCCGTCGCTATTCGGACTATTTTAAACTTTGGTCGATTGTTCTTCGCCAAATAAAACTTATCAACTTCGCAGCTTGCTTTTCAATGCGTTTACTGCTATATGAGAAAAAAAAAAAAAAAACGCGGAGTCCCGGCGATTACACTGCGTGTTGTGATTGAAGACCCAGTTTCATACTCCACCGAGCAGTTTGGAATATAGCCATAACTGCACTCTTCGTGACAAGTTTTACGTTTGATAAAGAATTTGAAAATGCCTGCATGATATGAATCGTGGAAGCTTTCGTTCGTGCATACAGTACGTCACACGGAGGAAACGGAATTCGTGAACCAAAAAAATAGATTTTGATGGGGTCCATTCACTTCAATCTGGTATCCCTTATTTTTACTAAATACGATGACTTCAATTTAAAAATTTCGATTTAGTTATGCTAAAGCACAAATGCTGCACCGTCAGACGGGAAGTTGATAAGCAGTATGAAATACTGTGGATTGATAACACGCGGTGCTTATGGTCAGTGCACGATTTGCTGTGGTAGATTCTACGCCGTAATTGTGTTAGAGATTGGCTACTGGCTGGAGCGGTATATCAGCTCGGCAGTTAAACTGTGTTTCAGAAGCTGATACAAACTTTAGTTGGTAGTGTTGCCAACGGACTATCAGCGCTCGCAGTTGAAACCACGAAGGTTTTCAAATCACGTTTCATTCGGTTTAGGATCTGGAAACGAGGACAAGGGAATAAAAAGAAGTACTATCAGAGCCATTCAATTTTGACTGCCTTCGATAATCACGGTGTGATTTGGGTCTCGGGTAAGGATAGATAAGAAATACTTTCTCCACACTGTAATACATATTTTAATAGTCTGCACGAAATCACGGAAAATGTTTGCACGATTTTCGTAAAATAGATACGTGATGTCAAATTACGGTTCATTGCTGAGTATATCAGTCCGCTGAAAAAACAACTCGACAATTCGGATTTAAGCTTATCGAGATATGCCAGACGCCTGCGAAATTTAAGTTTCGCTTCTTTTCTTTTTCTTACATCTCCTAGATCATTGTCACATCTACAATAATTCATCCCGCTTTAAAATTACGACAAAGTTGTTATCGGAGTCTAATGTATTAATCTGAATTATATATTCGGCCGGACCTTGTAGGGTATAATTAACTTCCGTCTCAACTTTCATCTGGGAACCAATGCCAAATTTTGTTATGACCGAAAACGCGAGTGATCCATGTTCGAAAGGATCCGTATGATTAGTTGACTTATGTGACAAACAGGAGTAAAACGGCCTTAGTTACATTTGAGTTTCGCATTAAACACCGTTTCTCAGAATACCAGAAACATCAATGAAATCATTTAAGATTTAACCATTTCTGCTTTACCGATCGCTCGATCGTTAGGAATTTTTTTATTGTAATTACACAAAAATGAACAGATAACTATTTTGTCCGAAAAAGTTCGAAAATGAAAAATGCAAGTTACTTATCATCTTGCATAAATTTACGTTTGCCCATTTTATCGTAGCGAACGCGAACACTGGCACTCTCAATCGTAACTTGATTATTTATGAAAAAACTCTCGCCTTCGGAACCGTTTGGCAAAGCTGCATACGTACGAAAATCGGTACTTAAACGAAAAAGCAAAGTTTTTGATCGATCGAGTCCACCGCGACCTGCATGATGGATTTAAATAGACTCCCGATTTGCGCAATTGGTTTAAGCATTGGAAAAACTGTTTTCGAGGTATCGAATGAACGTTTGGCTCGCGTTATCACGCAGGCGGGGAATTTCCTGGAAACTGGAATGCGCACGCGCTTATTTAACATCGACCGATCCATCCCCGTGCCAAAAGCTCATCCCTATCCTGCTAGTCCGGGTTGTCGTGTCGCCGTGTTCACCGGGTTCAACCCCTCGGCTTGTTGCGTGAGCTATGCAGCAGTGAGTGAGCGAACGTTCCCAGTGACGTTCCCTTTCATCCTTGGGATAATGCAGAGGGGCTGATCGTAATATCACGTGGAAAAGCTGTATCACCCCCGAGAAGATGGTCCAGGCCATCCGAATGACGGACAATAGAATATAATTTTTCGCAAAAATATTCTGCGAGGTGCGAACGGGGTACAACCCAAAAATGCAATTGCAATTGCCGGTGAAATCTCATCCCTCGTAGATTCTTGTGTGAATTTATTCATGCCTTTTTCGTCTTCGAAAAAAATTTGCAAACGGATGTACGAATATAGTTTGTGATTTCTGTTTCTCGTTTTTCTTTTCTTTTCTTTTTTTTTTTCTCGTCGCAAATTTCTTTTATTTGAAATCAATTCAATTCGATACCAAGACAGACAGATTAAAGATAAACTGCTTTTAACTCTGAATCTGTGAGATGTTATTGTTTTTCATAAAGAAATTTCTATCTCGTGAAACGGCATTTCAATGATGTATGTGCTTCGGTCGATTTCGATTGCAATAAAATCGTGATTCCATGACAAATAGGTTTATCATTTATGGAGTTCTTCTATAATTAAAAACGTAGTTTTCAAACTCAAGTAAGGAGTGTTCTGGGCGGCATGCAAGAATCGAACATCGATAGGTACTACGCAAAATTTGTTTTTGCGAAACATAGAAAATTGTATATTTTTTCCAAGCACATTGAAATCAAGTATCTTTTTCTTTTTCTTGCTGAATTATTATTTTAACGAGTACAATTAGATTGAATAGCAAGTAACTGTGTTACGTAATTCTTCGATATTTTAACGAAAATTTTTGTATTAAGAAAACGAAGATCTTAGTCGTTGTAGATATTGGCTGGTAATCGGCTGGTTCACAAGCTACAGTGATTTCGATCTCGGTAGAATTAGCAATATAGCGCGTTCGCATGTCGTATTCACGAGGCTTCAAGCAGTAGAGTCCTGTGCCAGTAATAATTATTGCGTACGTTTCTGATTCTAGCAATGATTTTCAAACGAACCAATGCTCTAAATATTGTTCATCATCTTGCAGAAAACGAAGTCGTTTAACCAGAATACACAATTTATTTCTGCACTAAAAGTTGATTTCGGTAATAAATATGCACTAACAATAAAGCAAAGACTAAAAAATTTTTAAAAAGCAAGTAAGCATTATTCAGATGTAAAAAAGTACAATGTTCATCGCTCGGTGTTTGAAGAGTAGAAATATTTACTCTATAAATTGAAACGTTTGATAGCTGGGAACATTTTCATTTTTGAGTTTAACCATATTATTATGAACAGCTTATTCAAAAATATAACAAATTCCAACCCATAGTTGTTTTAATCGGGAACATATATATTTTTCAACTAAAGCTATAAATTTCATATAGCAAAATAATTAATTTATTTGGTTTCAAAATAACAAAATTATTATTTTACTTGAAATGAGCAATTTTTCTTAAACAGAAATAATGTCCTCTTTGAATGTTAACACTTTGAAGTACGTTCGACATTTGACTGATGATAATTTTTTCTAGGAGCGAGCAATCCGGGAATCCGAATCCGTAGTTAAAGAGGAGACACATTTGATAAAACTATTTGACCTGCAAAAAATTTTGCTGAACATCGCTAAGGACAAGGATATTTATCACCGATTGACAATTTCAATCCGCAATTGGGAGATGCAGTTCCTTGGTGATAATGCATTTAATACTACATTCAGTTCCAATTAACGGTCAGTGATTGAACCGATCAACGTTACAGCCTTCGAACCTAGACTAGCTCCGCTCCATGTTCAATAGCATGATATTTTCGGAGCCATAATTCAAATGAGTATAACAATGCGCGCTGCTGCATGTATCGCCCTGTCTGCTAACCATTACTATTCATCGATTCTCAAAGTCAAGACGAAATGGACGGTAGTAATCAGTACAATAAGGAGGTAGGTGTACGTCCAGTATTCCTGCAGGGTCAGACAATCATTCTGGTAACACATTTTGAAACGAGTTCACATAGAGTGCGTTTGAACTTATTAAACAACTTTTGTTATCATTTTTTCAAGTTGTTTAGTATTTTAGTAACTTATATTATATGTATTTAAGCAATATATATATATATATATATATATATAAGCTTATATATATATATATATAAGAGAATGTAAAGATCCTCAACGTAGAAAAATATTGTATACGATGAACTGAAAGGCCGTGGATATAACGGATATTAGATATTCATATAATATTATACGATATACAACTCGACCGAATAGACACGCGCGAATTGCAATTAATCGAAAGTATACGAGTACACTAAGCAATAAGTTTTAATGTTCCATGTTCGCACGAAATTTTTATTCGTCTTCCTTTCCTCTGCACCACTAGGTACTGTCAAGCTATAATGGAACCGTGGAAACAGAGCAACGCCGCAGACTTCTTAGGGACATGGACCAGGACGAAAATGGTTATATACTCAATGAAACCAATGATAAGAGAGGAAATTCTCGTCTCCGGAAATGGCTTATCGGTGTACTCATTTGCCTCTGTGCTTCCCTTGTGATAGTCAACAGTTTTACATATAGACAATTCACCTTGTCTCGTTCCACACCGCGCTCTCACAATCTATTACGAGGTAGGTGGCATTAGTAATTTGAAGAAAGCAACGGATGTTTCGACAAATTATCGGGAAGAACAAAGCCGAAAACTCTTACCGACTGACAGATCAACTCATAATTAGTCATAGTTTACGATTATAGTATTTTCCATGAACTGTTCTAGTTTATTCCCATTTTCGTAGAGAATGAGATCGAGGTGGATAATAGCGAAACGGATGTGCCGGCGGGTCCGGTTCTCGGTTTCGTCGTGAAGACATCGGGCTGCCGAATTCCATCATTCGAGGTGATGGACGATAGCATCAAGCGGTACTTCCAGGGTACGACGGAGTTCCAGTGCGATGCCGGTACTCACCTACCCCTGGTGAACTCGAATCTTACCTCGCTGTTCGTGGACCCGAAAGCGAAAGCGCATTTCTACAAAGATCTCGAACCCGCGAAGTGCTGCTGGAGTAGATTCTGGAGAACGAACGGTAGTGACAACAGTATTAGGTACGTGGCAAGCGAGTGAATCTGCAGAGTCGGTTACTGCATATGCTAAGATCCTTGGTTTCTTCTTCCAGCTTCGAATCAACGTGCCAAAACTTTGTTAACTCAACCAGGATCAAGGACGGGGAGTTCGTCCAGGTCAAGTGCGAGAGAAAAGGAAAAGAAGTGTACAAGGACTATCATGCGTTTGTGCCGCGTAAGGAGTTAGTCGAAAACAGGTGCGGTTCTTCACCCGCTCCCGGACCGGAGTCTGGCCGTCTCAGTGTCCTCATCCTCGGGTTGGACTCGGTTTCGAGGCTCAATTTTCACCGGACAATGCCGAGGACCGTTGAGGCGCTGCAGGGTCTTGGGGCGGTGGAGATGATGGGATACAACAAGGTCGGCGACAACACCTTTCCCAACTTGGTACCCGTGCTGACCGGGTTGTCCGAAGAGGAGCTGACCATCGCGTGCTGGACGACGAAGAAGAAGCCGTTCGACGACTGCCCTTTCATATGGAGCAACTTCAGCGCCGCAGGGTACCGCACTGTTCTCGGCGAAGACGCCTGCAGTATGACAGTATTCAACTACCTGAAGTCCGGATTCAGGAACCAGCCAACGGACTACTATTTACGGCCGTATTGCATAGCGACCGAGAACGGAATCGGCAACACGCACAAGCTGAACGCGGACCTGTGCGTGGGCACAAGAAAGACCTTCGACAATCTGTTGGCTTACTCTCGGAAGGTCGCGAGGGAGTTCGCGAGGGACTCGTACTTCGCTTTGTTCTGGCAGGCGAGCTTGACCCACGACTTTATCACCTATTCTAAATTAGGCGACGAGTCCTACCGACGGTTCATCGACCAAGTAGCCGACGAAGGTCTCCTCGAACGCACCGCCCTGGTCGTAATGAGCGACCACGGCATCAGGTGGGGCAGCTTTCGGCAGACTTATCAGGGCTACGTGGAGGAGAGGCTTCCCTTCGTGTTTACCGTCTTACCGAGATGGTGGAGAGAGAAATTTCCTATCGCTTGGGCCAACTTCAGACGAAACTCACGGAGCCTTACGACGCCGTTTGACCTCCACGAGACCCTCCAGCACATCATGAGGCCGGAGGAACTCGAGGAAGGTAAGCTCAAGGAAAGGTCAAGGCGAATATTGGGGGAGAGGAACACACCCCGCGGCCTCAGCTGGTTTCTTCCCATTCCTGATCACCGGAATTGCTCGATGGCCGGCATTACTGGCCAATGGTGCATGTGCCATCTTAGCGAGAGTACTTCGACCACTGACCCCGTGGTCCAGCAGGCAGTTGGCTTTTTGGTCGATGAATTGAACCGCCTGCTGCGAAGCTACCCTCAGTGCGCGGTTTTGAAGCTCAAGTCTATTTTGAACTCTAAAGTATGGGCTGCCCAGTCTCATAAATCGGACAAAGCTGCTCCGACGACTGATTACTCCGTTACGATTCAGACCCAGCCTGGTGACGCGATTTTTGAGGCCTCGGTTCGACATCGTGCTCAAGACTCGAACCAAACCCTCGTCGGATCTATCAGCCGATTGAACCTTTACGGTAAACAGAGCGCCTGCGTTGAGGACTTTAAAATGCGCCTGTACTGTTTCTGTCCGTGATTATGAACCCCGCACATCACACATATCTCATGGATGTTATATACTTTTGATATTTTATAGTATTTTAAATAAATATTATACAATGTTGAGCCGTTATTTCACGATTACGTATTTGAATTCAGGTTTCGCTCGAAGAGTGAACCCGACTATCTGGGAACAAGTTCAAATACCCGACCTACGCATCTTTGTTTTTGAAACTGTGATACAGAATTAATTTTAATTAGATACAAATGTTGACGTGTAGTAGCGTATCTCAGGTGGAAAGTTTGCCAAAGTTGTGTGGAAAACATGTTTTTACTTGTTAGTTTACTTTACACCGAATTTAAACACCGGGATAAAATCAACATGGCGGCCGTTGACACGCTTCAAATTTTGTTATGACTGTAGGATCATTTTAGGTACAAAAAAGACACCAGGTGCGATTTCATGCCTGTCGAAATGATGGCAACAGTATTTTAGTTATATTTCTTGTATTATTTCCAGTATTTCGCCGATAAGCGCTTATAAACTGGGGATTTTTTGTCGGGTTTTCGGGGTTTTTGAAAAATGTCAACAATCGTGAGTTGGGTGATATATTTCGTTTCGTACGTCTCTTGGCGCGACTTTTGTTCTGCCAATAATTATAAGAGTTTGAAGTGTCATTCGAAAATCGTTGTATCGATTTGACTCGACCAAGAGAGGGGAGCAATTTGTTTTCTGATAATAATCGACGAGGGAATAGCATGTGGCTGCAGTCGTACAAGGTATGAATAAATAAATACTGCATTATTGATTTTTCAATTACTGCATAACTTGTGAACATCATCATGCATTGCATATATTAATAGTTGTACATTATTAATGCAAAAATTTTCTTAAGTCTATGCGTCGCAATAATTTCTGCGCATCCTATTGGCCATTCACACATCAGTAATCATAATGATACTAATAATAACTTATAAATTACACATCATCCGTTCGGTTCTTGTTGAGTAGAATAAAGATAATCAAATACATTACGTAAGGCAGTCATTATAAATTTTCTATCTCATGTTATTTGAAGAGAATTAGAAGAAATCTTTATAGCCGGCTAGGATGCTGCGACATGTGCTCCATGTATTTTTACGTTCAAAAAACATCCGTATAATTGAAACAAGACGCAGCATCATAACATGCAACATTTTCAATTAACTGTTTGTCAAACATACAAAATTATCGAATCTAATAATGAATTAACTATTTTTGTTTACATATGAATGTCAATCTTTAAACAACTTGGCGGAAATTGAACGAGTTGTAATCGGAAATCGTAAACTATTGAGCCCTTCTTAAATAACGCCGACGGATCATTCGTTGGCGCACAATTCATGATGTTGCCTGCTACGTTATTCTTTTTCATTATTGATAATTCTCTTAATTGTTGATTTAATTTTTTTCACTAATACCCTCTTAGTCCATTGTACACTTTGTTTACAGAACCTTGCCGCAGGAGCTTCTTGATATCTGTAAGTAGAATTAGACAGTTATACACTACACTAATACAATCCTTGCATGCATTATAAAACCATAGATTATCGAAATGGGAGGTACAGAAAACAAAGTAAGTCATAACGAAGATTTTTACCTTCTTTTTCGGTTTCCGAAAATTCGGATTTTGGGAACTCTACGTTAAACGTGATGTACAAAGTACCATGGAGGTTGTTATTTTCATAATTGGGCATGCCCTCGCCCTTCTTTCGGATCCTAGCTCCTGGCCAAGTTATTTTATCCCTCTGTATGGTGACTTTGTGCCCATCTAGGTGATCGATCTCCATAGTGAACCCTATCAAAGCGTCCTGCAGAGATATAGTCACATTGGCATAAAGATCATCTTGAACTCTTTCGAAAACGGGATGCGGTTGGGTGCGTATTCTGGAAATTTAACAAAGTTTTCACATTAATACAGAAAGGCTACTCCCTGTTTGAATGGTAATCAACAGTAACATGCAGTTCTCATTGCAAACACATCCCACCTGTCCTTTTATGACCTTACTTGATTATCAAATCTCCGGGATCTCCATCCAAATGCGGTTCCCCTTCGGCAGTGAATCTCGTTTCCTGTCCATCCACCATCCCCGGTTCCACTTCGACTTCCAGTGTCCGTTCTTCGTTTACTAATCTGACGTTCGGACATTCGTCGCAAACTGTTTGCTGCATCATCTGGAATCTACCTGGACCTAGATTTCGTGTTACCATTTCTTGCCTGCAATTACACTTTCGCGTTCCCGCGGCAGATTTCATTACTGGCTTGTTCCTTGTTATCTGCATGATCCAAAAAAACTAGATTAGAACTGTCTTCAAATCAGATGCCTTCAACTCTACTAATTTTCAGATGACCATAATAAATTAGAGGCCTAGTTATTGTGAAACAAGCTATAACATTCATAACCAGATTCGCCAAATTAATAACATTACTACAAAATTAGCATGATTTTGAAGAGTGATAATATGAAACTAAGTCCACGGAGTATAATTATTATTCGAAAAATGACGTTAAAATACTTTTTAAATTAGAATTGATCGAAATTATTATCAGTGACTTCAACAGACAGCCTGGAATGAAACTAATTCAATCAAAACACGTTTGATATTTGAAAATAGTTTGAGCTAAGTAATATCGAACCTCTATAAAGTTTCCGCTATAAAGTTCTTCCAACGTCACTGGCAGTTCCATGACAATGTTTGCTCCCTTGGGGGTTTCATGTTGGTGCTGTGAATCACCGCCAAAATGAAATCCAAAGTCACCAAAGAAGCTGGCAAAGGGATCGGCATTGTTCATCATGCCATCTTTTTTCAGACACTCCTCACCACACCTATCGTACATTTCTCTTTTTTCTGTGTCAGAGAGAACCTCGTAGGCAGCCCCCAAGTCCTGGAACTTTTGTGATGAGTCCGGATCATCCTTGTTCTTATCCGGGTGCAATTCCTTGGCCAATCTTCTGTACGCCTTTTTTATTGTATGGGTATTTGCATTTCGTGATACCCCGAGGATGGAGTAGAAGTCCCTCCTTTAAATGATTTTTATATACACGTCAACGATTTGTCTTAATAAAAAGATTCGAGGTTATGTATTGGACTGCTCTCTTTTTAATAGCATAATACAAGCATTTGTGACTTAATGATTGATCGTTTTTGGTTAAGATATGATTTCGGTTTATATGATAAAATTAGACTCACCCGGCCAGTACAAATAGAACGCATAGAATTAAATTGACTAGAAATATCCTGGTTAATTGTGCCGCTGCCATCCTAGCAGACGTTTAGCTATCACCATACGTAGCGTCATGTATAAGTGCATCCACATCCAACTCTGGTCGTGGTTCTCTGTGATTGGCTTGACGCGATTTGACATAAACAAAAAAAAATCCGATAGATAAGAAACTTCGTCACCATCATCACTCCGTGGTGTTTCATTGTTTGGTATTTGAGCTGCCTGACGGCCTATAATAAAAAGTGAAGTGAATTACGTACTTTTCGAATAAATCTTATATTCTAATTTCGAATAATTTTACTTTTTGTTCTACGCGTTGACGTAGTTTTCATTAAGCTGGCTACCCTCTTTCATTTCGCCATAAAATACGTCGATCGGCTTATAATTAGCGTACCAGTTACCAACGGTAGATGGTGAGTCTTATCCCGGAATTATATTTACGAACACACCCCAAATGCCGTGGGTTTCCCCTTTTTATTTAAAGGGGTGTCATTTGACGCAGATATAAAAAGATGGCATGAATTCTACGAATTTACTATAGCAATTTCGTAGAATCCATGCCATTTCTATATTTCTGCGTCTAAAGAAAACACATTGGACTGTTTTTGTTCAGGATTGCGTATAGAATGCAACTGTTGAGCCCTTTTACGCGTTTGACATACGTGGACTTGGATATTTAGAGATAATATATACGTCGACGTCGAAAGCGACCAGGGCACCCCTTTAGGTGAGATCGGTACGTATGCTCTCTGCGTATTTTCAGCGGCTGATAATTTACGCAACGTTTGCTATCCCCTCTCTTGACCGATGAGTTCCAAACGTTTCAAAGTAGGGATAAGATTACTAGTAAAAGATTAATCCAGTAAGTCTATAAGCTTTTGAGTATAAGAGCACATTGTAATTCAGTAGAACGGAAACATACCTGGTATCTGATCTCGTTTCAAAATGCCACTGCGAGGAATCAAAGTTATCGAACTAGCCGGACTCGCACCAGTACCTTTTTGTGGCATGATATTATCAAATTTTGGGGCATCAGTGGTCAGAGTAGACAGAGTAAGAATTTTAATAAACTATAGTATTCAGACTATGTATTGAGAACATCAAAAGTCCAAGAAAATTGACATTATTTTTAATGAATAAATCATATGCATTCATTATAGGCTTCCAGTGAAGTGCCAAATATTGCTATTGATTTTTTGGGCAATGGAAAACGTTCTGTAGGATTAAATCTCAAATCTAAAGAGGGTACTGATATACTGAAAAAGATGTCTCAACAGAGCGATGTTATTCTTGATCCATTCCGACCAGGCACTATGGAAAAACTGGGACTAGGTCCAGACACTCTAATGCTAAAAAACAAGAGACTCATCTACGCAAGGCTAAGTGGATTTGGACAAACTGGTCCATATGCCAAGATGGCTGGGCACGATATAAATTATGTCGGTTTATCTGGTAAGACAATCGCAAATCTTCAGAGTATTTTGATATGATTTAATATCTATCGCTATAAAATAATGACTAGTAAAGCTGTTACACAGGTCTGCTTTCGCTCTTCGGTAGACACCATGAGAAACCAACTCCACCTGTAAATCTTACTGCAGACTTCGGCGGTGGCGGCTTGACCTGTGCTTTCGGCATAGTCCTTGCATTGCTGGAACGAACACGGAGTAATGAGGGTCAAGTAATTGATGTTTCTATGGTTGAGGGTTCAGCATACTTGGGGAGCTGGTTATACCGCTCGCAAGGACTTGCCGGACTATGGGGACAACCCAGAGGAAAAAATTTGTAGGGAAAATTAGGATAGATTATCATTCAAAAGACAACAAGTGTTGATTTGTTTTCATATTTTTAATTGGTTACTTCAGGTTGGATGGAGGAGCTCACTTTTATGATACATACGAAACAAGGGATGGACAATTCATGGCTGTCGGTGCCCTTGAGCCTCAATTCTATGCAGTTTTGTTAGAGAAACTAGGTCTTTCAGAAGACGACTTGCCCCAGTTTGGAGACTTTGAGGAAAGTCGTTCACGGCTGGCCAAGATATTCAAGGAAAAGACACAGGATGAATGGTGCACGGTATTTGAAGGCACGGATGCTTGTGTTACACCTGTGCTGTCACTAGAATCTGCACCTCTCAATCCACAAAATGAGGCTAGATGCAGTTTTCAAAAATCCAAATCAGGAGATATCATACCGAGTCCTGCGCCACGGCTGTCACGGACCCCTGGCTGTGATCGGACCGCAGATAAGCTTAGTCCTGCTACAGGTCAAAATAGCATTGATATCCTACTAGAATATGGATTCACAACGGACCAAATACAGAAATATGTTCAACAGGGTATAATTTATCAAAAGGATTTATCAACTAAACTTTAAATGTATTCGATATAATGTATGCAAACCATAAACAAACTTAGCCATTACACCTTTTTTTTAAGCAGATTAATTTCAAGTTCTAATGGCAGGAACTAATGTATATAATGACAGAGGCATTATCAGGAATGTAGTTATTGCACTGAGCACATTTTTATCTTTATTTGATAGTAATGTTTAAACAAAAATTAAAATTTACCAAGTGTAATTAGTGTATTCTGAGTGAAATCGTTTTATTATACGTGATCACGTTTCAATTATACCGGTCCAATCGAATGGTCAGATGCTTGAAGAAAATATTGATTACTCTTATTGTTATCCTAGTGCGGGGATTTTTTTAAATATATTTTTATACTGTAAAAATAAGCATATCATATAAATTCTAATATATGAAATATTGTTGAGCTACATTACACATTCGCATTGCATTGTTATCAACGTAACTGCTTCAGCAGTTCGAAAATTATCATAATGCTATCTTAGTTTGAAGCGAATACAATTTTTTTCTATTCGTTCTTAGAAAAAGTTTGGATCAAGACAAATTTGAAAGAATCCATTTAGAAGCTCAAAGATTTGTTAATACTAAGGTTGAATTATATCCTTAGTGGGAGAAAAGTGAATATCGAATACGACAAGTCAAAAATAAGTTGAACATCGAGCGCTGATTCAAGAGAATTGTGGTACCGACGTTATCGTAATGTCAAAATTTTTGGCCGCCAGAGGTCCTTGCAGAAGGCTGCCGTAATCGGTTGACGGTTACTACAGTCGTTCACTGACGAGCGTCGTGATCGGACAAGTTTTCGGCTCGTGACGCTGCGAAGGAAGATGGCAGATTCAGCCATGACCGTTCGGTACGCCGTGGTTGTGACAATCGGTGTATTTTTGTTAAAATCATGCAGTGGAGAAGAGACGGACATAAAGTTAGACAAAAAGGCTCAATTGTTGCACAGGTTGGACAGCTTGAACTTGTTATTGTACACGTTTCTACTAATACTGACAGTGTTAACTATATGGACTTTCAAGCATCGCCGACTGCGATTCTTGCACGAGACTGGCCTCGCTGTCATCTACGGTGAGTCGTCTGCTATTTTGCTACGATTCTCGATTGTTGTTGCTATCTGTTCAACGCCAACCATGCTTATCGATCTCCTTCTATTCGCCCTCGCTCTACCCTAGATACAACCGGACTCACCCCTTTCATCTGCCTTCTTTTTTCCGTCTCATCTATTATTAAACAATCATCACGTAAGATTGTTTAGTTCTTTCACTGGTCCGCACGTATTTCACTCGCATTCGTGCAACGCGTGATAAACACGGCAACCTGTCACTGCCCCCCCCCCCCCTCTCCCTCCCCCTCCTCCTCCTTCTCCTCCTTCTCCTCCTCCTCTTCTTCCTCCTCCTCCTCCTAATTCGTCTGTCATTTTCAATTTTCCCTCACGTCTCTGACGGTTAAATCAATTTACTGCTTACCAATAAGTCGATCTGTATAATTCTAAATGTCACGCTCTTGTAACTTAGTCACGAATCATGCATGTTCAGTCCTACTATCAATCACACCTGTTCATTGTTATCAATTTCTATCCATTAGGTTTTTTATGACCCTGGTTTTACGATCTATTATTTGTATACTTTTCTTAATTACGTTCCTAAATTGTTGTTGATGGACATGGGAAAAAAAAAGAAAAACAACCTGTGAAGCAGTACTTAACGAACAAACTTATATACCACTTTCAACAATCGAGACACAGCATGTTGAACGACTTCACCTGGCAGCAGAAAATATAGTGCTCCAAAAGAGGCTTAATTAACTTTGAAAGTCGAATTTCGTTCCATTTTTTTTTCTTTATTTACCTCGCCTTAAGATGTGAGAACTCCACAGCTTTGTTATGTACAACACTATCCATGTATTAGTACTCAATATGGTAATTTTTCAATTTTCTTGTGACAAGGAGAGTATAAATTCAATCTTGTCTCAGACATTTAAAAAAAATACATTTCATAGACTGAAGAAAAATATCAGTAACACTAACAAAGACTCAGATTTCTTGGCATTCATTTTAGTTTATCGATTATCAGCAATTGATAGTAGTTATACACAGGTGAACAACTGCTTATTGTTAAGATAATGACGGTGTTGTAACAAGATTCCAATTGCCAAGACTGCTTACTCATCAGAAAGAAAGGCATCGGCTCTATCAATATAAAAAATTTTATACAAGATTTTTTTTTACGAAGGTATTTGAGTTTCATTGATGAAGTTAAAATTGTCAAGAAAAGAAGAAACCATCATTTCATGTGATAAAAACCTCTGTCCTGGATACTTTAAGACTATGACAATTGAAGAACTAAAATCATATAAGTTGTCAAAATGAAATCTTCCTTGATTTATTATAAAAAAGTAATTCATTCATTTCCGTACAACTATCATAAATAATAAATCATAACAAGTTTCAAGAACCTTGGACTTTTATTTATATTAGCGGATATTTGATCTGTATCCGTAAAAGTGGATAACTAAAGTCGTTTTTTGCAGAAAATATTGTAAATATGCTTATGAGACTCTGTTGGCAATTTTCCAAACATAACTTTATAGTCCCTTAATTAAACGGTGTTTTTCTTGCATTCAACAGGACTGATTGTCGGGGCAATAATCCGATATGGTTTCACAAATAGCAGCACAATAGTTCACATGCCTGTAGTACCGGAACCTGATGGTAGCCATTACAATCAGTCGGTACCACCGGATACATTGTGGTTACGTTTTCCGGAAAGTAAGGGTGATGGAACAACCAAGAATAAAACTTTTGCCTATTCCTTTCGTGGAGAAATTTATAAGCGAGACAACGAAATTGACCTCAAGGTAATCAAGCATATTGGAATAAAATAGAATGAACCAACATAGCTGAACATATACCGAATCTTTCTTAATAAAATTCGTCTGATAAATGTTGCTTTTGTATTTGTCAAGCTTAGTATTTATTATGAACTAAAAGGTTGATGTGGTTATTATTAACTTGTAAGCTGTTTCTTAGAATTGAATTTTTCACTTTGGTGTTTATTATATTACAGGCTACATTTGATCCAGAAATCTTCTTCAACATTATTCTACCCCCGATTATATTCCATGCTGGATACAGTTTAAAGAGGGTGAGTTAATGGATTTTCAAAATAGCCATTGTGTGAAAGAAATATTTGAAATTCATTCAAGTTCCAACTGAACGACTTCCTAATCTTATATCTCTGATCAGCAACATTGTCACGCCACACAGATACACAGGTATCGTTTTTACCATCAATATTGTTGTGATTTTTTGTCACTCTACTGTGAAGAATTTTACATTTTTTCAGTACAATTTTAAATATTTATCAAATTGCGTCTAAGGGACTGCTGAATCTTATCTCTATCATGATTTTTATACATTTCCATACTTATAAATTAGACTTTTAATCAGTGATTCATATTGTACAAGATAAAAGTTTGTCAGTTTCTCAGCTATATTCTGATTGAAGATGTTTCCTAATTTTAGAGAAATATGTAATTTAAAAATAAAAAAAATTACAACTGGAGGATAAGAAATTTTTAAATTTACTAATGAAGTAAATAAGTTTTTCCGGTTAGATGAAAAGAACTGCGAATCTTGAACGAAAGCAAGGACTATTATAATCATTTCGTGTTTTAACATATTATAATTCTCAAGTTCTTACATTCGAGAGAATATAATCAGGGGAGTTGAGAAAATTAGAAAAATATTGCATAGTTTTAAAATTGTCTGTAGATGTTACGAGGTCCGAGATTGGTCGGGGAAGAATGTCAATGTTGATGAGGGAAACAGGGAAAAGTCAGGGATAATTCAAAGCAAAAAGTGAGGGGCCTCTTGAACTCTTGTTATGTAATTATCAAACATCTTGACTAATCGATTCACTTCATTATTTAACGCCTTACCATAACATAATTAATTCCTACGAATGAATGGAGTAAACATATTTTTCAAGAATACTATCACCAGTGTTGAACTATGAACACTTTTGCTCATTATCATAATACATTCAGAGAGATAATAACTTTAGAATGTTGCATAAATATTGAAGAATTCTTGTGATTTCTATTGCTCTTTATCAACTATACACTATCGTTTGTTTTTGTTGTTTTTGTTTTTTCTATCATTTCTGTTTCTTACTTTTTATACACTGATAGTAGTATCTTTTATTGAAATATTTGCATATTATTTCCAGAAATACTTCTTTAGAAATCTTGGCGCTATTTTGACCTACGCATTGATAGGAACTACCATATCTTCCTTTGTCATTGGGTGAGTAGTTACACACTTCAATAATCAACAAAGTCGTATCAGAATTTCTTGTATAATTTCTTCGGTCTGATAGCAATAAATAAATGTAGCATTATTTGTACCAGATAAGAATAATTACTATCTTCTTCAGCCCCATTCTTTTTAACCTTGCATTTATTGGCAGCACTTTCAATAGATGATAAGTAAATTATTCTCATTATCAGACAAACTTTTCTTATCAATTTCATTATCTTGCTTCGCCGTATCTATCTGTCTCTCTTTCTGTTTTAACCGATTATTGCTATGTCTGCGAATATGCAATGAGTCAATAAAAATTGAGGCTTTAAGTCGTTCCTTCATATATATTTATCAATTATGAATACCAAAAATATTAAGGCAATTAGATATTAGATTATCCAACTATGAAACCTAGAAAGTTGAGACACTTTTATCGAAAGGATCTGCTCGCGACGTAACATTTGAAGTCGTAGAACCAGAAATTCATATTTCAAACAATTGAAACACGTTGACAAATCTTTTCTGAATCCTGCAATTACGAAATCTGTTTTTAGTCCAAACTTCTTGATTCGATTTTTCCCACCTCCAGTGTCCCAGTTTCGAAGTGAGGATGATATTTCTTCAATTTTTCCCCAATTTGCAACTTGAATTGAATAGCCTGCAATGAATCTGATTTCTCAATCAAATGTTGTTAGCTTTAGAAGAAATGTTTACTTTAGAAGATGCCAAAATATAATATTTACTCCCGATTATAAAATGGTCGGAAAATGAGTAAAATACTAAATATTGCTTTTTGTAATCCTTTTCTACGAACAAGCAGAAAAGAACGATAAATGATTAAATATAATCAAATTTTTAATTTCAGCGCACTCATGTACACCTTCATACAGCTGATACCTCATTTAGCTTCATCGTTTACTTTCCTAGACACCTTGTACTTTGGTGCTCTGATCTCGCCAACCGATCCACTGACAATCATTTCCATATTCAACGATCTACACGTTGACGTGAATTTGTACGCTCTTGTCTTTGGAGAGAGTGTGTTGAATGATGCGGTTGCCATTGTGCTTAGTGGGTAAGAAAATTTGTGCACTCAGTTTTGCATGATAATCAAAATTATTTGGGATAAGGATTATTGAGAATGAATACGAATCAGACAATGCAAAGTAAAACTTTACTTTAATGCCCGAACACTAGGTCTATCCAAAACTACGCCGAACGGTATCAGTCAGGCTCTGGCGGGTTTGAAACTTGGGCATTTTTCCAAGCCCTTGGAGATTTTATTAGAATATTCAGCCTGTCGCTGTTCATAGGAGCCACAATGGGCTGCGTTACTGCATTGCTGACTAAGTTCACCCGAGTTAGAGATTTCCCGTTGCTGGAATCTGCCCTCTTCGTCTTGATGTCCTACAGCACTTTTCTCATCGCCGAAGCCTCTGATCTTACAGGTAAGCTGAGATTGCACGTAGTAGGTACAGGGTATCAACTGCTCTATGAATATCCTCAAATCCTCCAACTATCCTGGAAAACAAAAATTGCTGCTCAAGTCCTGGAAAGGTCCTGGGATGTGATATATTGATTGATCCTGGAAAAGTCGACGTAATTTTACTTTTTTGAGGTTTTACTTCTTATATATTATTCTTTTCTGGTTTTCAGGCGTCGTTGCTGTACTATTCTGTGGTATATGCCAAGCTCACTACACCTATAACAACTTGAGCGTCGATTCGCGACAACGGACTAAGCAGCTCTTTGAATTGCTCAATTTTTTAGCAGAAAATTTTATTTTCAGCTACATCGGTGTCTCCATGTTCACTTTCCCGAAACATCATTTCGATCCAGGTTTCATTTTCGCTGGATTCGTATCCTTTGCAATGAAATTTTATACATTTTTTTCAGTGCATATGCATGGACATTTTCCTTCCGAAATTTTCATTTGCCTGTTCATTTTTTTATATGTACAATGTTTTCAGTGTTACAACATTTACGATCATGCCCGAATTCTTAGAAAACTTTTCGAATCAATGATTTCTGGTAAGCGGGAAGAGAAGAAATCTTAAAACACTTGTTAATCCTTGACCGAAAATAATTCTAGTTCTGTGCATTGCTTGGTCGAGCAGTGAACGTTTACCCGTTATCCTTCCTCTTGAATTTGGGACGTAACCCAAAAATACCATCGAACTATCAGCACATGTTGTTTTGTGCCGGTTTAAGAGGAGCGATGAGCTTTGCTCTCGCCATTAGAAATACTGTGTCCGATGCTCGGCAAGCTATGCTAACAACGACGAGTCTGATTGTTATTCTCACAGTCATTCTACAGGGTGGTGCCACCACACAGTTTTTAAGCTGGTTCAACATACCGTAAGTCTTATTTTTATCTATTACATCAAGTTTTGAAACCACCATTTGTTTCCTTGTCAGACCAATGATTAATATTTCAGTCTAAAGCTGCCGTTATTATTATATACCGAGATTCGGAAACCACAAACTGATTAGAACACAAATATATGCGACACGTTGGATAAAGTTGAATCTTAACCAAGTAAATTCTTTTTTACAGTGTTGGTGTTGACGAAGAAGTTGAAGTATTATCTTACAATGGAGTACGAAGCGTAAGTAATTCATTTATTTATATAAATTGAAAAATCTGTAACTTACATACTTTTAATGAGTATAACATCTGCTTTCTTTAGTTTATATCAATCGTTGTTGAATAGAAAGTTCGACAAAACAACCCTCGTTTATTAATTTAAATTGTGCAGCATTAAACATCAATAATTATTATTATAATTATAAAAATACGCTTCAATTGCCTATTTGATATATTTATCGTATGTCTACTGAAAAAGCACTCACCTCATATCATATATTACAATAATTTTTCATACTGTTTTTTCTTCATATATTCATTATGCTTATCCTCCATTGCTTACGCCAAGGTGTACAATTCCATGGACACCACGGGGGTGCGTCAAATATCATTCTTATTATTATCGTTATTATTTAACTGTCATTATTATTGCTATAGTTATTATTACCACTGCTACATAATAATTCAATAACAGTTAAAAGAGGCATGTGTTAATTTTTTAAATCAGCATTAATCAAATCTTTCAGGGAATAGTAAATTGTATAATTTTTGTTCTCGTCGTATAATTCGACTGTAGGCGATAGCTTCTAACTTGTTGAATGCCTTTCTTGTTCTTTGTTGAAATGGTAATACTTGTGAGATCTTTTTCAAAAAAAGGGAATCAATCGATTTGTAAGGAAACTTTTATTATTTTTCCTCAAACTATATTCTGATATATTTATTTTTTAAATGATTTCTTCATCGTTTGTTTGATTTGTTTTTATTTTCGTTCGGAAAAAGTTAGCTGCGTGGGATTAGAATGAAACAAAAATAAAAAAACCAAAATAGAAATCGAGAAAAAAATACAGCCCGAAAACGGCATAATTATTTATATGCATCCAAATTAAAACTTCTGGTGTAATAATAATATTTTCTAAGTTGTTTCAAGTCCCTTACAATCTTTTGAATGTTGATGAAGTCATTTTAAAAACTGATAGAATCTTTTTGAAATCACCACTTAAAATCTTTAGATAGATATCGTTCTAAATAAGGGAAATTCACAATAAAAAGCTTATAATTTAATGAATGTGTACGAAAATGCCTTGAGGGTAAAGTAATTGCAAGAATATTAAACACGGTGAAATAAGAAAACACCAAATGAGCGCACGTAATAGCTTATTAAATCTAACTACCGATTGTAATTGTAAAACCCATTTGAAAAAACTGCTTAATATTCATCTGCGTCTATACGAATGTTGATAGTCTGCTGGCGATGGTGGCTTTGGTGATCCAGAGAGTCGGCGTGAAAGAAGTCCCACGGTATGTTCCCTTTTTTTAAACTTCCAATTTACGCTGCAAAGAAGGTAATTCATTCCTCGTACCTCCTCGTGATCCATTGCAACACCATGTAACAAGCCTCCCTTAATTGCAAGTTAACGCGGACACTGTGCATGGCACTGGAACATTCCGCTTGTAGTAGATATAAATTATACGAATTAAAATGTATATGCATATTACTAACAGATCCACGAATGTTATCAAGTTTTGCGTTCATGTGGTTAATAATTAGGAATGAAATCATTGTTTTTTTTTGAGAAAAAAGAGTTTCGGGTTACTAAAGTAAATTTTCAAAATACGTGGGAATGTAGAGGTTTTATTACTACGCAGAAAATGAAAGTCATTTCGAAAAGAAGTGAAAATTTTTCATCTCAAATTGGAAATTACTAAACTAATAACTGAAAGAATTGACGGATTCGAGATTTCTTAGATTTTGGACTGAAACAATGTGAAAATAATGAAAGGGAATTGATTGCGTTTTGAGACAATTTCTTCTAAGCCCAATTCATCCTTTTCTAGCCTGAACGTAGGGTAGTTTTGTTAGAGAAACGGTGAAATCCGTGATTAAAATGTTTTGTTTTTTTAGTTTTTTAATCAGGATTTATCAGTTGCATTTATTTTTCTTAAATAACATCCAACACGTTTGAATTTAGTGCTTAAGAAAAGAAGTTATGGAACAAGCCAAAGTGTGTAAATTGGGAAAAACAAAAAATCTAAACTTATACGGTAACGATTCCCCATTTACGGTTTCACAGTACGATTCTATGCAGGGTGGTTCCCTGTCGATGGGTGGAAGCACATCGAAAACAAATGAAAAGGCTCTGCTTGCAAGAATATGGGGCAATTTTGACACCCATTACATGAAACCGTTACTTACACACTCTCGACCAACCCTACTGGACACTCTACCGGTCTGTTGTGGTCCTTTGGCCAGGATCTTGACCACTACTCAGCAAATGACACAGGTATACTTTGTTCCCCTTTGTCTTACCTTTTGTACAGCTTGTGTAAAGAATTCAGTAAAACATGATTGGAACGCTCGATCATATTTTGAAGTCTGAATTTTATATTTTCTTTCAATTAACTTTTGTTTTGTATGACCCTTGAAGGGATTTGAATTTTGCTCAATTTATACAGGACAATGTGGCTCGGAGGATGGATTCAGACTCTGACTTGTGCCTGGAGGATCGTGACACTGATAGGCGGAGGACGAGCATTCAGCCGGTGAGTTATCATCAACCTGATCTGAATTATACTAACAACCCGTGCTACAGTCACAATGGCTCGGCTCCATCGAACTCTGAAGAGCCTTATGTGGTACTAAATTTCACGCAAAAGTAGACAAACACCAGGAAAAATAGATTTTTCTATTCATGCTATTGCGAGAAATGAATTGCAGGTATCGTATCATTTTTTTGCGATAAATTGCAAAGTTGAGAATCTGTGCACAAAAAACACGGAAAATAAATTACCGTAAAACGATATCGTGTATGTATATTACTGCATGCACGTCAATTTTGTGTAAACAAATATACATACGGGATATGAATTATGTACAGATATGATATTCGCATTGTCAAACGATATGTTTTGTCTATCAACCCAACATTCACCATGATTACTACTTGGTAATTATCGTATTATCTACTGTTTTAAACCATATCGCTTGGCTTGAACCCTTTTTGATTATGATCTCACCATCCATATTACATCATTCTTATTTATTAATTTATTTATTTATTTCCTACGCTCATTCCGATGTATTATCGGCATATGTAAACTATAGTTATATACACACATAGAAATTTATTACTAATATATATCCGTGTATTTAAATCGTATAGTGTTTCATTTTGAGTATTGAATTTTGTGGAGACAACGGAAAAAACAATATTTTAAAATGAATGAAAGGTTGATGGAGTTTTTTCAAATAAAGAAAATTTCGAATACCTACCTCGAAAGACAGAGGGAGCATATAGAATATCGAGCTTCGAGAATTGGATGAAAACTTACTCTTCATTTAGAATAGAGAACGACTAATGACTGAAAAACCGATCAACCAAAATTCGCATAAAATAAATAAGTAACTGAATATGTAACAAAAATTCAAAATTGGCTTGATGTGTTCAAAATAAGCTTTCAACTAATATCGTGCCTGTTATCATAAGCTGGCTTCCAGGCCAATTAACCAGCGAATGATATTAAACTGTTAAGGATGAGGTCTTTTTAAATTTATACCGAAAATGCGCAATTGATTGATTGCAATTAGAAATATTCATTCGTGCGTTAGCAGTTCACTATCAAAATTATCGTGGTTTTCACATTATTTCAAAATATCACACAGTCATGTTCGCTGGCTTTAAGTTACAATATTGCAAAAAGTTCAAAACTTTTGCTTTTGTGAAATGAACGGATTTATTTTTTAAATTTTTATTATTATTTTTTCATCATATCTGAACAATTCTATCAATTTTTTTTTTCTCAAGGTACAGCTCAAACGTTTTTGGTAATTAAATAGATTACTTACTGGTACAGCTCTCAATTTTTCAGAGGGTTGAAAACCTTACTTCTGTGATGTACCCAAGTCCTTATTTTTTTTACACACTTTGCTAATTATCTATATACATGCAAATTGTTTCTAGAGCTAAAATTTAGGTCGAATGATTAATCGAAAGTATTTAAATATATTATAAATTTGTAGTGTGCTAAAATTACTCGTTTTACCCTCAGGCGGCGGATATTGGTGTGATTTCGTGCTTATTAGAGTAAGGTAGTCATAAAACTAGAGATCGCCTATGATAGCTTCGAAATTTTTTTTACCGCCTAAAAATTACTTGACGGTTTGCAGGTAGCTTTCATTTCGAAATGATTTGATGGATCAAACAGGGTTGTAAGATTTTAAAAAAGTATATTTGATTTATGTCATATAAATATCCCTCGATTGAAGATAACAATTATCGTTATAATTACATGATTTTTTCTTGATGAAAATACGATTAGTAATTCGTTTGTTCGATTCATTTCTTCAATTCGAACCCTAATTTCAACACATATTGTTAAAATTGCATGATCAAAATAATATCGTGTTTGCTCTTAATTCGTGTTGTTTATGATAGGGATATAATTAGATATTCTTGCGTTTCGGAGACCATTTATATTGGCATTTGAGATGTACTTTCTTCGAAATCGATCTTACAATCCTGTAGGTAATTGTGTTTATTAAAAACACGATATACTGCGAATTACACGCCTCGGATAATGCTTGAGCTTGCAAAGGTGTCTGCGATTTCTCTACTTGAGAATGTGACAGATAAAACATCGGTACATAGGTGGGAAAATAAGTTGGTTGCGTGCTTGAGTTAAATGATATGCAGGATGCGTTTTGAAAATTATGTTTAATGAGTAAAGTAACATTCATAAAGTTATATGCATACTGCGAGTGTTTTACAATTTACGTATATGAGATTCATTACTCATATAATACTCATATGTATACAATCATATTTTAAATATATATACATATATATAAAACTGTACATAAAGCTTGGTATATGTATATGCGTATAAATTATTATGCAGAACCTGGGGCACAAATGATAGAATATATAATTTACTTGGGAATCTTTTTTTTTTTTTTCTTTTTTTTTTTAATGCAGAAGACCTATAACCGTTGAATTTTGGTTTCTAATCAATTTCTTTTAGTGGGAAGCTAACGGCGACGTGGATCTTCCTATGCTTGGAATGGAAGGATATATTCCATTGCGAACGTTGTAAAATGGGACTGATTGTGAGCTGATCGAATCTTACACGATAACCATAGATGTAGCGTACAAATAACAAAAACGACTCCAAAAACAACAACAAAAACAACAACAACAACAACAACAATAACAATAATGAAATTTTGAACTAACATTATATTATTAAACACAAAGTTTTGCACCGTTAAAACTTGAGAATCAAACGCAGAAATTAAAACCTTGTGATAAGCTCCTCCTGTTCCCTCTGCTGCGTCTAAAAACTTTAGAGTTTTCTTACTTTGTATATTCTAATTACACATCACGATGAAAAAGTTCATACACGGTTTCGAAGTAGCTAATTTATCTTTACATCATATACACAATGTTTTATTTTTCTCACTTGTACTATAATTGAAACAATCATTTTCTCTATTCCAATGTTATTACATTATACAGATTCACCGATTGCGTGTTTATTTCAATAACGTATATTTTTCACTTCTCATGTGAAAAGTCTACGTGAATTGATTTTTTAAAAAATTTCAAGTAATTAACAATCGACTTTTCGACTAGTTATAAGTAATACACAATAGTATTGCGTGTATCGTCGCAGCATATAATTTTATTGGGGGATATAATTAGGATCGAGCATTAAACATAATTTTCGAAACAAAGTGTGAGTAAATGTATAAATGTTTTATTTATATGTTATTTTATGATAAATTTATTCATAACACCAAAGTTAGGTACTATAAATTGCTGTACACATAGCTATAATAGTATAATAGTTACTGCATTCCTATATACTAACAATTACCGAAGTTATTATACTTTTTATATGTATAGTTGACGATGTTTGAAGAGTATTTTGCATAGGAAAACAAATTAACGAAAGAAAGAAAATAGCTGAAATTAGAATTTAAAAATTGCACACTGAAGAATTGTTTGCAAAAAGTATTTACCAAGCATTTTTGCACGCGGCTTGGAGGATCCGACCTCACCTCTGGCCTACAACTTCATGTGAGGTGCTGTCTTTAACCATCCGATGAGAGAACTAAATAATATAAAACAAAAATGAAAAGGTTACCTCGGTTTAGCAGAAGGTTTTATTACTTAACTCCTTAATTAACTTAAATGCGTGTCAATGATTGCATTATACCTATACAAGCGATAATCATTGGTATTCGTAATTTAAAAACAATCATTTTTATACATGTATGTATGTGTATATGTATGTATATATACAAAATCAGAAGCACGATTCATTTATGTATACATACATTCACAAAACAGCATTTGATACGTAGTACAGGGTACAAATGCATTATGTAACGACAGTGTGCCAACTAATTATTTAATTTCACTTTTTCCTCGTTAATTTTTTTTTTTTGTTTTATTTTCGCTTATTCCTTCCACACAGCTAGTCAGTTCGTATATACTATACAGAAATTTTATATACGTTTACGTTTGTAAAGGCGATATACCTATAACTATACATATACTAACTGCATATAGGGTGGCGTTGTTTGGATTGGTGTTATCTACTATCATATCACTTTTATTTTCTTTATATGTACAACTGCGCATATTTTATTGTATATGCCTCCTGTTTCTTTTTACTTCTTTTTTTTTTTCTTTTTGTTTTTCGAAAATGCTCTTTGACAACATATGCGATCTTGTACTTAGTTGATATTTTCTCATCTGAAATAATAATAATAATAATAATGATGATAATATTAAATGTAATATTATTAGTGATAATATTTTGTAAAACAGTTGAAACGTATTCTAGTCTGCATGAACTTTGATATATGTTGTGTGTTTCGATGAGCATTTTTGAAAGAGAATGATGAATAAAAAAAAGAACAGCGAGATATTGACAGAATTTAAAATAAATATATAATTTTTAAAACAGAAACATGATGACAATTATTTTTTTGATGAATGACTGTTGAAATGCTAATGAAAGTTAGCACGATGATGATGTGGCATATTATATTACTTGATTTCACTTAAATCGTCTATAATAATAACAACAAAAACAACAACAACATGACGATATAATTTTATATCGTATCAAAAAAACTAAATAAATTATAAATCAGATTAAAACAAGTGATTCATTTTTCAATCCTGTGTACATATGCATGTATATACGTGTAATATGTATGTGTACATATGAATTCATCATGCATACTATATCAGTATTTTCATTTTTAATACACATTGTTATATCCATAAATCACATGCACATTTTATTATTTTGCTAATAATACAATCATACTTTTATCATGCATGGATAGATGTGATGTATGAAATATCGGGGCAAAACAGGGCACCTCGAATAAAAGTGAACGATGGGTGCAACACGGGTAACAGGGCGAGAAATGTTGTGTTGAGGAAAGTTTTGTCTCAGAAGCAACTAAAGACCTTTTGACAGTGTATAAAATTAGGATTAGGTGACTTACGTTCAGTGAAAAGTGCATAGAATCGAGTGATTCGGGGGTGTGCATGCGTCAAGAATGACTCAGTGTGTAAAATATAGCATTTTACTTGTGTGCGTGCGTCAACGTTGCTTTACCGCACTGTTTGGAAACGAAGCAACTTCGAGCATGCTTCACAAGCTTTCGAAAAACGAACTTAATAAGCAGGTATTGAGAGTAATTAAATTTTTTGGACATTTTTTTTTTTTTTTTTAATTTTATCGAGTAATTTTTTCCGATTTTTCACACTTTTCTTGCTGGTAAAAAGTTAGAAAATTGTAGAAAGTCGTTTTTAAGCCAGATAAAAATTTTAACCCTTAACCATTTCTTCTACACTTTTCCATTTTCAGTCAGGGTATCCATTTTGCCCTGATATCGCCTACATCTAATCTTTAAAACTTACACATATTTCAAATATTTTTTAACTTCCTTACTTTGAATTTTTCTTCATTCGCAGACGTGTATTCCAATCAGCCCTGCTAACGGAATGCATTTATGATCCATGGTTTCAGTTCAGCTCTAATTGCAACAGATAAGTTATGTTTTAGTTATAAATATGATTTGTTTGTGTTTTTTTTAGTTTTCGTATTATTATTGTCTTTACTATTTATACGTCGAATGGATTATACCACTAATTCTGACACACTTTTCTCTTATAAAAACTAAAATTTATATCGCATCTACGTGCGGGATTCGATACCGTTTAGGAAATTAGTCTACTTTCCGATTTCTATTCTAAAAGGTTTAAAGGATTGTTTTCTGATTTGTTATAGTTGCGAAATTTTGATACTCACTGATACAAGCTATTGGTAATAAAAATTAGTAAGTGAATTACTTGCAATATGGAATGAATCGATAGTGAAAACAAAAAAAACCAAAACAATATTTAAATGCAAATAAAACAAACAGAAGCAACTTAGGCCACTTTATTATCGGTTTACAAATATATGTCAATTTCACAAGTAATTTTTGGAAAAACGAAAATAGCCCTGTACGAAAATTGCAAAAGAAAATGGAGAACAAAAATGACTACAAATTCTAATTTTATTTACAATTTTGAGGTATATGCAAAAGTGTGCCAGAATACCAACTCGTGGAATGAAGTCAACGTATACATTGTTCCTTAATTTTTTCCACTCGAAGGTTTTGTGTAGAGTTTTTATTATTACTATGTCGTACGTCGTGCACAAAAAAAAACAAAAGAAAAAAAAAACTGTAAAAAAAATAAATAAAAAATAAAAAATGTAGGAATTAAAAGAATAGGGTCGAAAATGAAGAAAAATGTTTGATGCGTTATCGTCATCCGGTTGAGGGTGCGTGCACGCTTGCGTATTGCAGTATTATTTAAATACCAATTATAAAATAGATAATTTACACTGAATAAAAACTGCGTATATATATAATATGTATATGTCTGTAGCTGTAATGCATAGAGCTTGATTCAGTGAATTCAATTGTAATTATAATAATGCACTCTCGGTTTGAATTTGTTAGGGCCTACTATACATTAAATAACATATTGTGTGACACTATTGATGGTTGATGGTTTCAATCGTTTGTGTGGGTCAGCTTGGAACTGTGACGGGAGAAGTTAGTCCGGGGCAACAACCGCTGCACACACGAGTCGCCCTGCCAGGTTTGATTGGCAGACATTTATAAACTATTGCTATTGATAATATTGTTATTAGTATCGATGGTAATCGCGTGGCTTATGAAAAAACAAAAGAAAAAAAAAATTGAAGAAGGAACCACAATTACCGAATCTCGTCTTTCTTATACATTATACACTAATGAATTATAGCTATCATGACGCATTATACGCTCATTGTACCAATTGTCGGGTTTCATATTCTGAACCATTTGCGGTTACGTTTGAAGCTTGTATTCACCATAGGGAATTCGAATGATTTTTTTGTAGTATTGTTAATTATTTGGTAAGCTAGTCAAAGAAGTTTTAATCAAGTAATAAGTCACAAAGTTCTTTGGACTCAGTTGCATATGTTTCATGGAATCATTCGATGACATCAATTAATATTGACGTCTGAGATGATACATTTTTCATATTCCTTATTACCGTTGATTGCGAGAAACGTTTTTTTCTTTTCAATGATATTCACGCTTTACAGTAATGTACGTAATATAAATATACTTTCCGTCGCAGAAACTTACATGAAAAAATCATTCTATTTCCCTACCGCTGTATTTGTAATTACCTACATAAATTATACATTGTTCATAGTTTCGAACGTACTTTACCGTAAGCCGGATAGTTCAAGGAGTAATTTGTAAATCTTATCGCACTTTTGCCAAATTGTATAGAGGTTTATACAGATTTTTTTTATAGAATATTACGCATCCTCTGTTTGGTGATGTGGAGAATTTTTGGCATGCACGCCTCTGGCTTGAAAAAACAGGCACAAAATGTATTGTTTTGAAAGAAAAAATTTCAAAATAAACTTTTGAGTGCAAAAATACCACGGTAACACGGTGCATAATTTTTCAAGCTGAATTTATTGACCAGATAATTTATAAACCGAAGAATAGATTCATTCACCTTCAGTTTTTGTCTGCAGAAAACTATGTGTGTCAGTCAAAATTCAAGTGAAATTCATAAGTCCGAGGTATAGCTTTGCGAAAATCCGGTGTTCTACGGTTATTAAATCAGTCCTGTACAATCATTGAAATACCTGTAATTGATCGCTGATCAAAATAGAGGTTTGAATTTATGCATAAAAATTATACAAACGAATTAAATATATTTACTTTCATGAAATGTTTTCTATGTATGCTGACTTACAAACGATTATTATATGTATACATACTGTAACGTAGTGGTTTAGGATATTTTATACAAATCTTTAAACAGATTTCATAACGTTTCATTGATTCGAATTATAAAAAAGTTGAAAAAAAAAAAATGACATTTCATTCTATATATTTCTATTCAATTGATATATTGACCGCGCGCCAAACTAAAATTCGAGGATCAATATTGTTAGAATTTATTATATAATTATAGGTAAAAAATTTAAGTTTGGGCTGTGATCTCTCTTTACTCCTTGGAAAATGAAAATGAAAAAAAATATATATATATATATAATATACGTATAACTTATATTTCTATGAGAAATTTTGAATATTCATCGAATGTAAACATTTGTCGCTGCAGTCTTGGTGTCAATTTTTTTTTTTTTTTTTTTTTGACTTAGAAGAATCAATAAAAACAACTATATGAGTCGAGCATGGGTCATGTTTGAAACTCTTGTATCAGTACATATTTGTAAGCTGAGAAAGTATAACAGCGTGAACTTATTATACTCGATGCGATCACTTGCATGAATTCCTCAAATGATTTTTTTTCATGTTGATTTAATTTAGTTTATTACATAAATGTATCTTGATTTTTCAACAAATTACCGAAAAGACACTCGTCGTATGTAAATCTAAATATCTCGTTTTGATTGTTACGATTGTTTTTCATCCATGTAATGAATTATTGATGTTCAATTCCATCTGTATTACTGTAGGTACTATTACGATAATGTTGTGATACTACACATACATGATAATTTGTATTACGTACATATATATATATACATATACCTATATACATACATGTATATATATGTATAGGTATATAATATACACCACTTGATAGTATTTAATAAAGTCTCTGTAAACTATACCTTCTTCATCTTCACCTTGTCGTGCTCTCTTCCCTTTCTCTACAATTACTCTTAACAATTGTGATTTGTGAAATACAAATTATTATCAAATTCACGTCGGAAACGGTTGAAAATTCTGATTTTTCCTACGTTGGCCATTTCGTTACATATCCGTGATATAATAATCCCCGCGTTTTGCAAAATACTTTCAATAAGTCTCTAAAAAAAAGTGTATGATTTTTAGTATTGCTATTTCATTTCAGATGTTCTCTTACATACTGTTTTAGCATTTGTGATTATTTGTTCAAAAACTTTATGAATATTCATCTGAAAGCAGTAGAAGAAAAGATAAACTGTTCGAGGAAGCATTTCAAGGATGAACTTGGTGTAGTTCACCATCTCAGAATTTCTGGGTTGATCGCTCCACAGTCGGTTGAACCATTGGATTTCTGCAGTCGGTAATTCAAGAAGTTTCCTTCACTTCCAAGAGCATTTGAGCAGCGCTAAAACCCTGATCACATGGTGGGGATTATCTTACAGAGTACTAAAAAACAACACGCTCTGGATAAAGGTATGAACCACACGAAGAGAAATTTCTTATTGTGGTTACTACGTAGTCCTTAATATCTATTTTCATTTTCTAGTGTATCCGAAAAATATAGTTGTGGGTATTAAATGATACTAACGACCAAGGTGGGTGAGTGACGATGGAAGTGGATGAAATACCATAGAACTAAGAGAATGAAGAACCGAAAGAAACTAATCGTAAGCCATGTATTACTCTTGCACTGCAGTGGTCTCTGAAAGGGTAGAAACAGAGTAACTCTGTGAAGTGGATTACAAGCTCAGAGACAACCGCAAGTCTATGTTCCATCAGAAAAGACATAAATTTCAGTTAATTCATATCAAAATTGAACTGTACTCGAAGATATTAGTTGTTTGTGCTGCTGGTCGTCATAGTTCAATACTAATTGTCAGTACATAACGATGCACTTTCAATGGCTTCCGAAATATTCGATCATTACAGAATTCACTTATAGCATAAACAGGCGATTCCATTTTTTTCCATCCTCACGGTATCAGGAAGTTGTATTAGGAATTCGTATCGTGCACGAGCCGCCAGGAAAGAAGTAAGCTCTCGGTAGGCGTATATTTTGAATGGAAAGCAAGGAAGTGGTATGGTATATTGGTATGGTTCGTGGCAACGTTAGGTTCTTGCTGGAAAAAAAACAATTAAACAAAAAAAAAAAAGAAAAAATCGGAAATTGAATTTCCAGTTGAACATGTGACGTAAATACAAAACTTATCGGGTTCCTCTTTATCGTTGAACGAGCATGTAACTTGGGGAGGTTACTGCTCACTCCCGTCGTACTTTACCGTACACATCCGTCGCAATTTAAACTTTCCACAATTCAAGTGGCATGGGAATGCCGTACTGGAACACGTGGAAGCCCTTTCAATTTGTACCTTCGTATATAATATACAATCGTAACTAGAACTCAGTAGGTACATGGTTAATTAACAACTATTCTCACTAAACTTTGACGCATGATTCACTAGACGTGTTGACGCAATACCCGCAAACTCAATCTGACAAACAATATAGGTACTGGTTGCAAAATACTTTCCGAATACACAGGCTGTCGTTAATTCATAATATCAATAGGTTTTAAAGGTTTTTCGATATATTGTTTTATAAATATTTTCACCAGTATTCACGGGCTGACAGGAATTCTTGTTACTAGATATATACAATCGTTCACTCTGGTAATGCCATAGATTTTCACTCTTTGATATTTCCTGCATACTTTCACAATCAGAATTATAGTTCCTGACTTATCAGAGCCTTTGAAACCCGTACGCGAAAAAATTGCATACTATGAATTTATAGGGTCGACGCATCATTTGTGGTATACTGTATTGTTTGAAAATTAGTAGTTACGTAGATCAAATCGCTTCTGTGCCATTTCTTGCCATAAACTTAGCTGACACGTAAGTCGTAACGCGTATGGCCACAACTGGTACTAGGATGTCAAAAACTGGTACGTCTTATACCCTACCGGTTCATTGTAAGGTGCTAGAATTAGAGGTATTAAGAATTATGATTAGAATTATCATAGAATAATGATTTTAAATTAGTGGAAAAACTTTATAACGAGAGCAACTTTGAACCGTACACGTCCTGCTCAGATCTCGAGAGGAATGAGCGTTACCGTCACGTCAATGTAACGTCTTCTTGCGAGTGGTTCGATGTCCGCCGCGTTGAAAGGAGGTATTGTATCGACCAAGCGCCCCATACAGCTTTGAATAATGTATCCTTTACACGATTTTAAAAGTATAAAAAATATCGATACACTTCCCATAAGCTGCAAGGATATTTTCCCTACCAAATCATGTTACAGCTTCCATTTCCTTTAAGAATCTCGGCTGGAAGGCGAGACATGGCGTTTCGTCGCTGAAGGTACGGAGGGTCGCGTTTAAGGTGAAAGTAAAGAAGGAATTGGGTGTAGTTGGCTGGTTTTCTCTCCCGTGGAACGGTTGGCTGATTGATGGGTAGCATCGATCAGAGACCCCGCTAGCAAGCTACATTAACTTTATATTAAATACTTCATCATTTCCGTAAGGGTCGTGTGTACAACGTTGCAATACCTCCAGTATTCACGTACGAATCACGTAGCTAGTACCCCCGGCTACTTTACTTCGAGCATCAATAACCCTTCACCGTACCGGCAGAGTGGCTTTCATTTTTTAAAACGGATCACTTTTTCATTAAAAACCAATGTGAAAGGGTCGACCAAACTTGACTGAGCCGCGCAAAGTGTCTGCGAAACGAGCTTTCCGACCCTGGAACCGATAATGTGGGATGCAGAGGGTGTAGAACGGGTTCGAGTAAAGGAGAACGCGGTGATTCGTCAATATTTTGGCAAAATGAAAATCTGCTTAAATTCTAAACTATTTGACGGAATTTTCAGGGATACCATAATTCACAGGTATAAATATGGGGAATCAGAAGTAGGAATATGATTGCGCTGAAGTTATGTGGTGTTACTTACACCGCATCGAAGGGAACTGTGAAACAAACTAGAAAACAGTGAAAAACAAGGTCCAATTTGCGCACCACCGGAAATTAAGCTCCCTGATAGCAAGAGATTGTGTATAATGGATGCCGCGTGCTATGTTTGTACGGTGATCCTGAATCTGAGCACACCTCATCGTCACAGGAAGCGAGTTTCGTAACAAAAACTAGCTCTACCGGTGATAAGCGATCTGTGAAGAACGAGGATCCTCTGTCCTGGATAATATACAACAATTAACCAAGTCATTAAAAGGAGACTGAAGGAGTAACAAGAGTAATTACGCACGGCTAAGGCAATGAATGCCTGAAAGCCCTCTGCGTGACAAACACATTGATGAGCCACGTGCTGGCGAAGTAATTCCGACCTATTTGTTTAGGAATATCGATGCCAACCGACTTGCCAATAAAGCGCCATCTTAGTGTGTTACTTTAGTTTTTACTGGGATTAATATTCTAGTTATAAAATTGTTCGTAATATTTATATTATAAAGATCATCATACTTGTTTGATGCTGAATTCGGTATTCGAGTGATTGCGCAAATATCACCTTTCATACGAATAACAAGAACGTGTGAAACGCTTTCGGCGGATTCCGTGAATAGCTAAATTAGTTTGAACTCAAATACTGTTTATTCGCTGGAAAGTAATAGGTATGATCACAATCCCTGCTCAATTTTGACATCAAAAGTCACTGTTCATACTGAATTATAGTATAGTTAACTAAAGAATATATCTGGACTCAACGGCTGACCATCGAAGCGCCTAGCCGCTTGAGTCTGTACTCGCCAGGAAAGATAAAATACGTATTTCTTTTCTGAAATGTGATGACTGAAATCATTATACATCATATCATATCATCATACATCATACATTATACATCGTACATAGTATTAGAGGTCGGAACCAAAGTTTGGATGCTCGGATGTTCGGAAAGTGACGTTACCCAAAATTTTCCTTCCTTCCTTCGTCATTTCTCTTCTGTTGATCCCACGCTCTTTTCGCTGCGTTTTCTGAGTTCCTCGGGGTCCAATTGGTCGAAAAAAGAGTCATACAAATCAATTCTAAGACGAAAAATTTTTTGGTAAAGAAAAAAGAAGGTATTTTGTATTTTTGGCGAAAATTTTCGCGATTTTGAAAAGTGCTGAAATAAATTCTTTCACGCATTATTCCGCCGTAATTTTGCGGGTGAAATCGATTGGGCGCAGTCCCAATACGCTGCGATCAACGCATCGAAAGTTACAGCCAAGAAACGAAAACCTGAATTTTCGACATTTTACAGCAGGTGCTTTTTTCCTCGTATCTTCTCTCCCGTTGATCCCACGCTCCTTTTGCTGCGTTTTCTGAGTTCCTTGGGGTCCAATTGGTCGGGAAAGAGTCATACGAATCAATTCTGAGACGAAAAATTTTTTGGTAAAAAAAAAAGGAAGGTTAACCCCTTTGTATTTTTGGCGAAAATTTTCGCGATTTTCAAAAGTGCTGAAATAAATTAATTGTGGCACTATTCCGACGTAATTTTGCGAGAGAAATCGATTGGGCGCAGTCCCAATACGCTGCGATCAACGCATCGAAAGTTACAGCCAGAAAACGAAAACCTGAATTTTCGACATTTTTCAGCAGGTGCTTTTTTCCTCGTATCTTCTCTCCCGTTGATCCCACGCTCCTTTTGCTGCGTTTTCTGAGTTCCTTGGGGTCCAATTGGTCGGGAAAGAGTCATACGAATCAATTCTGAGACGAAAAATTTTTTGGTAAAAAAAAAAGGAAGGTTAACCCCTTTGTATTTTTGGCGAAAATTTTCGTGATTTTCAAAAGTGCTGGAATAAATCAATTGTGGCACTATTCCGACGTAATTTTGCGAGAGAAATCGATTGGGCGCAGTCCCAATACGCTGCGATCAACGCATCGAAAGTTACAGCCGAAAAACGAAAACCTGAGTTTTCGACATTTTTCAGCAGGTGCTTTTTTCCTCGTATCTTCTCTCCCGTTGATCCCACGCTCCTTTTGCTGCGTTTTCTGAGTTCCTTGGGGTCCAATTGGTCGGGAAAGAGTCATACGAATCGATTCTGAGACGAAAAATTTTTTGGTAAAAAAAAAAGGAAGGTTAACCCCTTTGTATTTTTGGCGAAAATTTTCGCGATTTTCAAAAGTGCTGGAATAAATCAATTGTGGCACTATTCCGACGTAATTTTGCGAGAGAAATCGATTGGGCGCAGTCCCAATACGCTGCGATCAACGCATCGAAAGTTACAGCCGAAAAACGAAAACCCGAGTTTTCGACATTTTTCAGCTGGTGCTTTTTTCCTCGTATCTTCTCTCCCATTGATCCCACGCTCCTTTTGCTGCGTTTTCTGAGTTCCTTGGGGTCCAATTGGTCGGGAAAGAGTCATACGAATCAATTCTGAGACGAAAAATTTGTTGGTAAAAAAAAAAGGAAGGTTAACCCCTTTGTATTTTTGGCGAAAATTTTCGCGATTTTCAAAAGTGCTGGAATAAATTAATTGTGGCACTATTCCGACGTAATTTTGCGAGAGAAATCGATTGGGCGCAGTCCCAATACGCTGCGATCAACGCATGGAAAGTGACAGCCAAAAAACGAAAACCTGAATTTTCGACATTTTTCAGCAGGTGCTTTTTTCCTTGTATCTTCTCTCCCGTTGATCCCACGCTCCTTTTGCTGCGTTTTCTGAGTTCCTTGGGGTTCAATTGGTCGGGAAAGAGTCATACGAATCAATTCTGAGACGAGAAATTTTTTGGTAAAAAAAAAAGGAAGGTTAACCCCTTTGTATTTTTGGCGAAAATTTTCGCGATTTTCAAAAGTGCTGGAATAAATCAATTGTGGCACTATTCCGACGTAATTTTGCGAGAGAAATCGATTGGGCGCAGTCCCAATACGCTGCGATCAACGCATCGAAAGTTACAGCCGAAAAACGAAAACCTGAGTTTTCGACATTTTTCAGCAGGTGCTTTTTTCCTCGTATCTTCTCTCCCGTTGATCCCACGCTCCTTTTGCTGCGTTTTCTGAGTTCCTTGGGGTCCAATTGGTCGGGAAAGAGTCATACGAATCGATTCTGAGACGAAAAATTTTTTGGTAAAAAAAAAAGGAAGGTTAACCCCTTTGTATTTTTGGCGAAAATTTTCGCGATTTTCAAAAGTGCTGGAATAAATTAATTGTGGCACTATTCCGACGTAATTTTGCGAGAGAAATCGATTGGGCGCAGTCCCAATACGCTGCGATCAACGCATCGAAAGTGACAGCCAAAAAACGAAAACCTGAATTTTCGACATTTTTCAGCAGGTGCTTTTTTCCTTGTATCTTCTCTCCCGTTGATCCCACGCTCCTTTTGCTGCGTTTTCTGAGTTCCTTGGGGTCCAATTGGTCGGGAAAGAGTCATACGAATCAATTCTAAGACGAAAAATTTTTTGGTAAAAAAAAAAGGAAGGTTAACCCCTTTGTATTTTTGGCGAAAATTTTCGCGATTTTCAAAAGTGCTGGAATAAATTAATTGTGGCACTATTCCGACGTAATTTTGCGAGAGAAATCGATTGGGCGCAGTCCCAATACGCTGCGATCAACGCATCGAAAGTTACAGCCGAAAAACGAAAACCTGAATTTTCGATATTTTTCAGCAGGTGCTTTTTTCCTCGTATCTTCTCTCCCGTTGATCCCACGCTCCTTTTGCTGCGTTTTCTGAGTTCCTTGGGGTCCAATTGGTCGGGAAAGAGTCATACGAATCAATTCTGAGACGAAAAATTTTTTGGTAAAAAAAAAAGGAAGGTTAACCCCTTTGTATTTTTGGCGAAAATTTTCGCGATTTTCAAAAGTGCTGGAATAAATTAATTGTGGCACTATTCCGACGTAATTTCGCGAGAGAAATCGATTGGGCGCAGTCCCAATACGCTGCGATCAACGCATCGAAAGTTACAGCCAAAAAACGAAAACCTGAATTTTCGACATTTTTCAGCAGGTGCTTTTTTCCTCGTATCTTCTCTCCCGTTGATCCCACGCTCCTTTTGCTGCGTTTTCTGAGTTCCTTGGGGTCCAATTGGTCGGGAAAGAGTCATACGAATCAATTCTGAGACGAAAAATTTTTTGGTAAAAAAAAAAGGAAGGTTAACCCCTTTGTATTTTTGGCGAAAATTTTCGCGATTTTCAAAAGTGCTGGAATAAATCAATTGTGGCACTATTCCGACGTAATTTTGCGAGAGAAATCGATTGGGCGCAGTCCCAATACGCTGCGATCAACGCATCGAAAGTTACAGCCGAAAAACGAAAACCTGAGTTTTCGACATTTTTCAGCAGGTGCTTTTTTCCTCGTATCTTCTCTCCCGTTGATCCCACGCTCCTTTTGCTGCGTTTTCTGAGTTCCTTGGGGTCCAATTGGTCGGGAAAGAGTCATACGAATCAATTCTGAGACGAAAAATTTTTTGGTAAAAAAAAAAGGAAGGTTAACCCCTTTGTATTTTTGACGAAAATTTACGTGATTTTCAAAAGTGCTGGAATAAATCAATTGTGGCACTATTCCGACGTAATTTTGCGAGAGAAATCGATTGGGCGCAGTCCCAATACGCTGCGATCAACGCATCGAAAGTTACAGCCGAAAAACGAAAACCTGAGTTTTCGACATTTTTCAGCAGGTGCTTTTTTCCTCGTATCTTCTCTCCCGTTGATCCCACGCTCCTTTTGCTGCGTTTTCTGAGTTCCTTGGGGTCCAATTGGTCGGGAAAGAGTCATACGAATCAATTCTGAGACGAAAAATTTTTTGGTAAAAAAAAAAGGAAGGTTAACCCCTTTGTATTTTTGGCGAAAATTTTCGCGATTTTCAAAAGTGCTGGAATAAATTAATTGTGGCACTATTCCGACGTAATTTTGCGAGAGAAATCGATTGGGCGCAGTCCCAATACGCTGCGATCAACGCATCGAAAGTTACAGCCAAAAAACGAAAACCTGAATTTTCGACATTTTTCAGCAGGTGCTTTTTTCCTTGTATCTTCTCTCCCGTTGATCCCACGCTCCTTTTGCTGCGTTTTCTGAGTTCCTAGGGGTCCAATTGGTCGGGAAAGAGTCATACGAATCGATTCTGAGACGAATAATTTTTTGGTAAAAAAAAAAGGAAGGTTAACCCCTTTGTATTTTTGGCGAAAATTTTCGCGATTTTCAAAAGTGCTGGAATAAATCAATTGTGGCACTATTCCGACGTAATTTTGCGAGAGAAATCGATTGGGCGCAGTCCCAATACGCTGCGATCAACGCATCGAAAGTTACAGCCGAAAAACGAAAACCCGAGTTTTCGACATTTTTCAGCTGGTGCTTTTTTCCTCGTATCTTCTCTCCCGTTGATCCCACGCTCCTTTTGCTGCGTTTTCTGAGTTCCTTGGGGTCCAATTGGTCGGGAAAGAGTCATACGAATCAATTCTGAGACGAAAAATTTTTTGGTAAAAAAAAAAGGAAGGTTAACCCCTTTGTATTTTTGGCGAAAATTTTCGCGATTTTCAAAAGTGCTGGAATAAATTAATTGTGGCACTATTCCGACGTAATTTTGCGAGAGAAATCGATTGGGCGCAGTCCCAATACGCTGCGATCAACGCATGAAAAGTGACAGCCAAAAAACGAAAACCTGAATTTTCGACATTTTTCAGCAGGTGCTTTTTTCCTTGTATCTTCTCTCCCGTTGATCCCACGCTCCTTTTGCTGCGTTTTCTGAGTTCCTTGGGGTTCAATTGGTCGGGAAAGAGTCATACGAATCAATTCTGAGACGAAAAATTTTTTGGTAAAAAAAAAAGGAAGGTTAACCCCTTTGTATTTTTGGCGAAAATTTTCGCGATTTTCAAAAGTGCTGGAATAAATCAATTGTGGCACTATTCCGACGTAATTTTGCGAGAGAAATCGATTGGGCGCAGTCCCAATACGCTGCGATCAACGCATCGAAAGTTACAGCCGAAAAACGAAAACCTGAGTTTTCGACATTTTTCAGCAGGTGCTTTTTTCCTCGTATCTTCTCTCCCGTTGATCCCACGCTCCTTTTGCTGCGTTCTCTGAGTTCCTTGGGGTCCAATTGGTCGGGAAAGAGTCATACGAATCGATTCTGAGACGAAAAATTTTTTGGTAAAAAAAAAAGGAAGGTTAACCCCTTTGTATTTTTGGCGAAAATTTTCGCGATTTTCAAAAGTGCTGGAATAAATTAATTGTGGCACTATTCCGACGTAATTTTGCGAGAGAAATCGATTGGGCGCAGTCCCAATACGCTGCGATCAACGCATCGAAAGTTACAGCCGAAAAACGAAAACCCGAGTTTTCGACATTTTTCAGCTGGTGCTTTTTTCCTCGTATCTTCTCTCCCGTTGATCCCACGCTCCTTTTGCTGCGTTTTCTGAGTTCCTTGGGGTCCAATTGGTCGGGAAAGAGTCATACGAATCAATTCTGAGACGAAAAATTTTTTGGTAAAAAAAAAAGGAAGGTTAACCCCTTTGTATTTTTGGCGAAAATTTTCGCGATTTTCAAAAGTGCTGGAATAAATTAATTGTGGCACTATTCCGACGTAATTTTGCGAGAGAAATCGATTGGGCGCAGTCCCAATACGCTGCGATCAACGCATGGAAAGTGACAGCCAAAAAACGAAAACCTGAATTTTCGACATTTTTCAGCAGGTGCTTTTTTCCTTGTATCTTCTCTCCCGTTGATCCCACGCTCCTTTTGCTGCGTTTTCTGAGTTCCTTGGGGTTCAATTGGTCGGGAAAGAGTCATACGAATCAATTCTGAGACGAAAAATTTTTTGGTAAAAAAAAAAGGAAGGTTAACCCCTTTGTATTTTTGGCGAAAATTTTCGCGATTTTCAAAAGTGCTGGAATAAATCAATTGTGGCACTATTCCGACGTAATTTTGCGAGAGAAATCGATTGGGCGCAGTCCCAATACGCTGCGATCAACGCATGGAAAGTGACAGCCAAAAAACGAAAACCTGAATTTTCGACATTTTTCAGCAGGTGCCTTTTTCCTTGTATCTTCTCTCCCGTTGATCCCACGCTCCTTTTGCTGCGTTTTCCGAGTTCCTTGGGGTTCAATTGGTCGGGAAAGAGTCATACGAATCAATTCTGAGACGAAAAATTTTTTGGTAAAAAAAAAAGGAAGGTTAACCCCTTTGTATTTTTGGCGAAAATTTTCGCGATTTTCAAAAGTGCTGGAATAAATCAATTGTGGCACTATTCCGACGTAATTTTGCGAGAGAAATCGATTGGGCGCAGTCCCAATACGCTGCGATCAACGCATCGAAAGTTACAGCCGAAAAACGAAAACCTGAGTTTTCGACATTTTTCAGCAGGTGCTTTTTTCCTCGTATCTTCTCTCCCGTTGATCCCACGCTCCTTTTGCTGCGTTTTCTGAGTTCCTTGGGGTCCAATTGGTCGGGAAAGAGTCATACGAATCGATTCTGAGACGAAAAATTTTTTGGTAAAAAAAAAAGGAAGGTTAACCCCTTTGTATTTTTGGCGAAAATTTTCGCGATTTTCAAAAGTGCTGGAATTAATTAATTGTGGCACTATTCCGACGTAATTTCGCGAGAGAAATCGATTGGGCGCAGTCCCAATACGCTGCGATCAACGCATCGAAAGTTACAGCCAAAAAACGAAAACCTGAATTTTCGACATTTTTCAGCAGGTGCTTTTTTCCTCGTATCTTCTCTCCCGTTGATCCCACGCTCCTTTTGCTGCGTTTTCTGAGTTCCTTGGGGTCCAATTGGTCGGGAAAGAGTCATACGAATCAATTCTGAGACGAAAAATTTTTTGGTAAAAAAAAAAGGAAGGTTAACCCCTTTGTATTTTTGGCGAAAATTTTCGCGATTTTCAAAAGTGCTGGAATAAATCAATTGTGGCACTATTCCGACGTAATTTTGCGAGAGAAATCGATTGGGCGCAGTCCCAATACGCTGCGATCAACGCATCGAAAGTTACAGCCGAAAAACGAAAACCTGAGTTTTCGACATTTTTCAGCAGGTGCTTTTTTCCTCGTATCTTCTCTCCCGTTGATCCCACGCTCCTTTTGCTGCGTTTTCTGAGTTCCTTGGGGTCCAATTGGTCGGGAAAGAGTCATACGAATCAATTCTGAGACGAAAAATTTTTTGGTAAAAAAAAAAGGAAGGTTAACCCCTTTGTATTTTTGGCGAAAATTTTCGCGATTTTCAAAAGTGCTGGAATAAATCAATTGTGGCACTATTCCGACGTAATTTTGCGAGAGAAATCGATTGGGCGCAGTCCCAATACGCTGCGATCAACGCATCGAAAGTTACAGCCGAAAAACGAAAACCTGAGTTTTCGACATTTTTCAGCAGGTGCTTTTTTCCTCGTATCTTCTCTCCCGTTGATCCCACGCTCCTTTTGCTGCGTTTTCTGAGTTCCTTGGGGTCCAATTGGTCGGGAAAGAGTCATACGAATCAATTCTGAGACGAAAAATTTTTTGGTAAAAAAAAAAGGAAGGTTAACCCCTTTGTATTTTTGGCGAAAATTTTCGCGATTTTCAAAAGTGCTGGAATAAATCAATTGTGGCACTATTCCGACGTAATTTTGCGAGAGAAATCGATTGGGCGCAGTCCCAATACGCTGCGATCAACGCATCGAAAGTTACAGCCGAAAAACGAAAACCCGAGTTTTCGACATTTTTCAGCTGGTGCTTTTTTCCTCGTATCTTCTCTCCCGTTGATCCCACGCTCCTTTTGCTGCGTTTTCTGAGTTCCTTGGGGTCCAATTGGTCGGGAAAGAGTCATACGAATCAATTCTGAGACGAAAAATTTGTTGGTAAAAAAAAAAGGAAGGTTAACCCCTTTGTATTTTTGGCGAAAATTTTCGCGATTTTCAAAAGTGCTGGAATAAATTAATTGTGGCACTATTCCGACGTAATTTTGCGAGAGAAATCGATTGGGCGCAGTCCCAATACGCTGCGATCAACGCATGGAAAGTGACAGCCAAAAAACGAAAACCTGAATTTTCGACATTTTTCAGCAGGTGCTTTTTTCCTTGTATCTTCTCTCCCGTTGATCCCACGCTCCTTTTGCTGCGTTTTCTGAGTTCCTTGGGGTTCAATTGGTCGGGAAAGAGTCATACGAATCAATTCTGAGACGAAAAATTTTTTGGTAAAAAAAAAAGGAAGGTTAACCCCTTTGTATTTTTGGCGAAAATTTTCGCGATTTTCAAAAGTGCTGGAATAAATCAATTGTGGCACTATTCCGACGTAATTTTGCGAGAGAAATCGATTAAGCGCAGTCCCAATACGCTGCGATCAACGCATCGAAAGTTACAGCCGAAAAACGAAAACCTGAGTTTTCGACATTTTTCAGCAGGTGCTTTTTTCCTCGTATCTTCTCTCCCGTTGATCCCACGCTCCTTTTGCTGCGTTCTCTGAGTTCCTTGGGGTCCAATTGGTCGGGAAAGAGTCATACGAATCGATTCTGAGACGAAAAATTTTTTGGTAAAAAAAAAAGGAAGGTTAACCCCTTTGTATTTTTGGCGAAAATTTTCGCGATTTTCAAAAGTGCTGGAATAAATTAATTGTGGCACTATTCCGACGTAATTTTGCGAGAGAAATCGATTGGGCGCAGTCCCAATACGCTGCGATCAACGCATCGAAAGTGACAGCCAAAAAACGAAAACCTGAATTTTCGACATTTTTCAGCAGGTGCTTTTTTCCTTGTATCTTCTCTCCCGTTGATCCCACGCTCCTTTTGCTGCGTTTTCTGAGTTCCTTGGGGTCCAATTGGTCGGGAAAGAGTCATACGAATCAATTCTAAGACGAAAAATTTTTTGGTAAAAAAAAAAGGAAGGTTAACCCCTTTGTATTTTTGGCGAAAATTTTCGCGATTTTCAAAAGTGCTGGAATAAATTAATTGTGGCACTATTCCGACGTAATTTTGCGAGAGAAATCGATTGGGCGCAGTCCCAATACGCTGCGATCAACGCATCGAAAGTTACAGCCGAAAAACGAAAACCTGAATTTTCGATATTTTTCAGCAGGTGCTTTTTTCCTCGTATCTTCTCTCCCGTTGATCCCACGCTCCTTTTGCTGCGTTTTCTGAGTTCCTTGGGGTCCAATTGGTCGGGAAAGAGTCATACGAATCAATTCTGAGACGAAAAATTTTTTGGTAAAAAAAAAAGGAAGGTTAACCCCTTTGTATTTTTGGCGAAAATTTTCGCGATTTTCAAAAGTGCTGGAATAAATTAATTGTGGCACTATTCCGACGTAATTTCGCGAGAGAAATCGATTGGGCGCAGTCCCAATACGCTGCGATCAACGCATCGAAAGTTACAGCCAAAAAACGAAAACCTGAATTTTCGACATTTTTTAGCAGGTGCTTTTTTCCTCGTATCTTCTCTCCCGTTGATCCCACGCTCCTTTTGCTGCGTTTTCTGAGTTCCTTGGGGTCCAATTGGTCGGGAAAGAGTCATACGAATCAATTCTGAAACGAAAAATTTTTTGGTAAAAAAAAAAGGAAGGTTAACCCCTTTGTATTTTTGGCGAAAATTTACGTGATTTTCAAAAGTGCTGGAATAAATCAATTGTGGCACTATTCCGACGTAATTTTGCGAGAGAAATCGATTGGGCGCAGTCCCAATACGCTGCGATCAACGCATCGAAAGTTACAGCCGAAAAACGAAAACCTGAGTTTTCGACATTTTTCAGCAGGTGCTTTTTTCCTCGTATCTTCTCTCCCGTTGATCTCACGCTCCTTTTGCTGCGTTTTCTGAGTTCCTTGGGGTCCAATTGGTCGGGAAAGAGTCATACGAATCGATTCTGAGACGAAAAATTTTTTGGTAAAAAAAAAAGGAAGGTTAACCCCTTTGTATTTTTGGCGAAAATTTTCGCGATTTTCAAAAGTGCTGGAATAAATCAATTGTGGCACTATTCCGACGTAATTTTGCGAGAGAAATCGATTGGGCGCAGTCCCAATACGCTGCGATCAACGCATCGAAAGTTACAGCCAAAAAACGAAAACCTGAATTTTCGACATTTTTCAGCAGGTGCTTTTTTCCTTGTATCTTCTCTCCCGTTGATCCCACGCTCCTTTTGCTGCGTTTTCTGAGTTCCTTGGGGTCCAATTGGTCGGGAAAGAGTCATACGAATCGATTCTGAGACGAAAAATTTTTTGGTAAAAAAAAAAGGAAGGTTAACCCCTTTGTATTTTTGGCGAAAATTTTCGCGATTTTCAAAAGTGCTGGAATAAATTAATTGTGGCACTATTCCGACGTAATTTTGCGAGAGAAATCGATTGGGCGCAGTCCCAATACGCTGCGATCAACGCATCGAAAGTGACAGCCAAAAAACGAAAACCTGAATTTTCGACATTTTTCAGCAGGTGCTTTTTTCCTTGTATCTTCTCTCCCGTTGATCCCACGCTCCTTTTGCTGCGTTTTCTGAGTTCCTTGGGGTCCAATTGGTCGGGAAAGAGTCATACGAATCAATTCTAAGACGAAAAATTTTTTGGTAAAAAAAAAAGGAAGGTTAACCCCTTTGTATTTTTGGCGAAAATTTTCGCGATTTTCAAAAGTGCTGGAATAAATCAATTGTGGCACTATTCCGACGTAATTTTGCGAGAGAAATCGATTGGGCGCAGTCCCAATACGCTGCGATCAACGCATCGAAAGTTACAGCCGAAAAGCGAAAACCTGAGTTTTCGACATTTTTCAGCAGGTGCTTTTTTCCTCGTATCTTCTCTCCCGTTGATCCCACGCTCCTTTTGCTGCGTTTTCTGAGTTCCTTGGGGTCCAATTGGTCGGGGAAGAGTCATACGAATCAATTCTGAGACGAAAAATTTTTTGGTAAAAAAAAAAGGAAGGTTAACCCCTTTGTATTTTTGGCGAAAATTTTCGCGATTTTCAAAAGTGCTGGAATAAATCAATTGTGGCACTATTCCGACGTAATTTTGCGAGAGAAATCGATTGGGCGCAGTCCCAATACGCTGCGATCAACGCATCGAAAGTTACAGCCGAAAAACGAAAACCTGAGTTTTCGACATTTTTCAGCAGGTGCTTTTTTCCTCGTATCTTCTCTCCCGTTGATCTCACGCTCCTTTTGCTGCGTTTTCTGAGTTCCTTGGGGTCCAATTGGTCGGGAAAGAGTCATACGAATCGATTCTGAGACGAAAAATTTTTTGGTAAAAAAAAAAGGAAGGTTAACCCCTTTGTATTTTTGGCGAAAATTTTCGCGATTTTCAAAAGTGCTGGAATAAATCAATTGTGGCACTATTCCGACGTAATTTTGCGAGAGAAATCGATTGGGCGCAGTCCCAATACGCTGCGATCAACGCATCGAAAGTTACAGCCAAAAAACGAAAACCTGAATTTTCGACATTTTTCAGCAGGTGCTTTTTTCCTTGTATCTTCTCTCCCGTTGATCCCACGCTCCTTTTGCTGCGTTTTCTGAGTTCCTTGGGGTCCAATTGGTCGGGAAAGAGTCATACGAATCGATTCTGAGACGAAAAATTTTTTGGTAAAAAAAAAAGGAAGGTTAACCCCTTTGTATTTTTGGCGAAAATTTTCGCGATTTTCAAAAGTGCTGGAATAAATTAATTGTGGCACTATTCCGACGTAATTTTGCGAGAGAAATCGATTGGGCGCAGTCCCAATACGCTGCGATCAACGCATCGAAAGTTACAGCCGAAAAGCGAAAACCTGAGTTTTCGACATTTTTCAGCAGGTGCTTTTTTCCTCGTATCTTCTCTCCCGTTGATCCCACGCTCCTTTTGCTGCGTTTTCTGAGTTCCTTGGGGTCCAATTGGTCGGGGAAGAGTCATACGAATCAATTCTGAGACGAAAAATTTTTTGGTAAAAAAAAAAGGAAGGTTAACCCCTTTGTATTTTTGGCGAAAATTTTCGCGATTTTCAAAAGTGCTGGAATAAATCAATTGTGGCACTATTCCGACGTAATTTTGCGAGAGAAATCGATTGGGCGCAGTCCCAATACGCTGCGATCAACGCATCGAAAGTTACAGCCGAAAAACGAAAACCTGAGTTTTCGACATTTTTCAGCAGGTGCTTTTTTCCTCGTATCTTCTCTCCCGTTGATCCCACGCTTCTTTTGCTGCGTTTTCTGAGTTCCTTGGGGTCCAATTGGTCGGGAAAGAGTCATACGAATCAATTCTGAGACGAAAAATTTTTTGGTAAAAAAAAAAGGAAGGTTAACCCCTTTGTATTTTTGGCGAAAATTTTCGTGATTTTCAAAACTGCTGGAATAAATCAATTGTGGCACTATTCCGACGTAATTTTGCGAGAGAAATCGATTGGGCGCAGTCCCAATACGCTGCGATCAACGCATCGAAAGTTACAGCCGAAAAGCGAAAACCTGAGTTTTCGACATTTTTCAGCAGGTGCTTTTTTCCTCGTATCTTTTCTCCCGTTGATCCCACGCTCCTTTTGCTGCGTTTTCTGAGTTCCTTGGGGTCCAATTGGTCGGGAAAGAGTCATACGAATCAATTCTGAGACGAAAAATTTTTTGGTAAAAAAAAAAGGAAGGTTAACCCCTTTGTATTTTTGGCGAAAATTTTCGCGATTTTCAAAAGTGCTGGAATAAATTAATTGTGGCACTATTCCGACGTAATTTTGCGAGAGAAATCGATTGGGCGCAGTCCCAATACGCTGCGATCAACGCATCGAAAGTTACAGCCAAAAAACGAAAACCTGAATTTTCGACATTTTTCAGCAGGTGCTTTTTTCCTTGTATCTTCTCTCCCGTTGATCCCACGCTCCTTTTGCTGCGTTTTCTGAGTTCCTAGGGGTCCAATTGGTCGGGAAAGAGTCATACGAATCGATTCTGAGACGAAAAATTTTTTGGTAAAAAAAAAAGGAAGGTTAACCCCTTTGTATTTTTGGCGAAAATTTTCGCGATTTTCAAAAGTGCTGGAATAAATCAATTGTGGCACTATTCCGACGTAATTTTGCGAGAGAAATCGATTGGGCGCAGTCCCAATACGCTGCGATCAACGCATCGAAAGTTACAGCCGAAAAACGAAAACCCGAGTTTTCGACATTTTTCAGCTGGTGCTTCTTTCCTCGTATCTTCTCTCCCGTTGATCCCACGCTCCTTTTGCTGCGTTTTCTGAGTTCCTTGGGGTCCAATTGGTCGGGAAAGAGTCATACGAATCAATTCTGAGACTAAAAATTTGTTGGTAAAAAAAAAAGGAAGGTTAACCCCTTTGTATTTTTGGCGAAAATTTTCGCGATTTTCAAAAGTGCTGGAATAAATTAATTGTGGCACTATTCCGACGTAATTTTGCGAGAGAAATCGATTGGGCGCAGTCCCAATACGCTGCGATCAACGCATGGAAAGTGACAGCCAAAAAACGAAAACCTGAATTTTCGACATTTTTCAGCAGGTGCCTTTTTCCTTGTATCTTCTCTCCCGTTGATCCCACGCTCCTTTTGCTGCGTTTTCTGAGTTCCTTGGGGTTCAATTGGTCGGGAAAGAGTCATACGAATCGATTCTGAGACGAAAAATTTTTTGGTAAAAAAAAAAGGAAGGTTAACCCCTTTGTATTTTTGGCGAAAATTTTCGCGATTTTCAAAAGTGCTGGAATAAATCAATTGTGGCACTATTCCGACGTAATTTTGCGAGAGAAATCGATTGGGCGCAGTCCCAATACGCTGCGATCAACGCATCGAAAGTTACAGCCGAAAAGCGAAAACCTGAGTTTTCGACATTTTTCAGCAGGTGCTTTTTTCCTCGTATCTTTTCTCCCGTTGATCCCACGCTCCTTTTGCTGCGTTTTCTGAGTTCCTTGGGGTCCAATTGGTCGGGAAAGAGTCATACGAATCAATTCTGAGACGAAAAATTTTTTGGTAAAAAAAAAAGGAAGGTTAACCCCTTTGTATTTTTGGCGAAAATTTTCGCGATTTTCAAAAGTGCTGGAATAAATTAATTGTGGCACTATTCCGACGTAATTTTGCGAGAGAAATCGATTGGGCGCAGTCCCAATACGCTGCGATCAACGCATCGAAAGTTACAGCCAAAAAACGAAAACCTGAATTTTCGACATTTTTCAGCAGGTGCTTTTTTCCTTGTATCTTCTCTCCCGTTGATCCCACGCTCCTTTTGCTGCGTTTTCTGAGTTCCTAGGGGTCCAATTGGTCGGGAAAGAGTCATACGAATCGATTCTGAGACGAAAAATTTTTTGGTAAAAAAAAAAGGAAGGTTAACCCCTTTGTATTTTTGGCGAAAATTTTCGCGATTTTCAAAAGTGCTGGAATAAATCAATTGTGGCACTATTCCGACGTAATTTTGCGAGAGAAATCGATTGGGCGCAGTCCCAATACGCTGCGATCAACGCATCGAAAGTTACAGCCGAAAAACGAAAACCCGAGTTTTCGACATTTTTCAGCTGGTGCTTCTTTCCTCGTATCTTCTCTCCCGTTGATCCCACGCTCCTTTTGCTGCGTTTTCTGAGTTCCTTGGGGTCCAATTGGTCGGGAAAGAGTCATACGAATCAATTCTGAGACGAAAAATTTGTTGGTAAAAAAAAAAGGAAGGTTAACCCCTTTGTATTTTTGGCGAAAATTTTCGCGATTTTCAAAAGTGCTGGAATAAATTAATTGTGGCACTATTCCGACGTAATTTTGCGAGAGAAATCGATTGGGCGCAGTCCCAATACGCTGCGATCAACGCATGGAAAGTGACAGCCAAAAAACGAAAACCTGAATTTTCGACATTTTTCAGCAGGTGCCTTTTTCCTTGTATCTTCTCTCCCGTTGATCCCACGCTCCTTTTGCTGCGTTTTCTGAGTTCCTTGGGGTTCAATTGGTCGGGAAAGAGTCATACGAATCGATTCTGAGACGAAAAATTTTTTGGTAAAAAAAAAAGGAAGGTTAACCCCTTTGTATTTTTGGCGAAAATTTTCGCGATTTTCAAAAGTGCTGGAATAAATCAATTGTGGCACTATTCCGACGTAATTTTGCGAGAGAAATCGATTGGGCGCAGTCCCAATACGCTGCGATCAACGCATCGAAAGTTACAGCCGAAAAGCGAAAACCTGAGTTTTCGACATTTTTCAGCAGGTGCTTTTTTCCTCGTATCTTCTCTCCCGTTGATCCCACGCTCCTTTTGCTGCGTTTTCTGAGTTCCTTGGGGTCCAATTGGTCGGGGAAGAGTCATACGAATCAATTCTGAGACGAAAAATTTTTTGGTAAAAAAAAAAGGAAGGTTAACCCCTTTGTATTTTTGGCGAAAATTTTCGCGATTTTCAAAAGTGCTGGAATAAATCAATTGTGGCACTATTCCGACGTAATTTTGCGAGAGAAATCGATTGGGCGCAGTCCCAATACGCTGCGATCAACGCATCGAAAGTTACAGCCGAAAAACGAAAACCTGAGTTTTCGACATTTTTCAGCAGGTGCTTTTTTCCTCGTATCTTCTCTCCCGTTGATCCCACGCTTCTTTTGCTGCGTTTTCTGAGTTCCTTGGGGTCCAATTGGTCGGGAAAGAGTCATACGAATCAATTCTGAGACGAAAAATTTTTTGGTAAAAAAAAAAGGAAGGTTAACCCCTTTGTATTTTTGGCGAAAATTTTCGTGATTTTCAAAACTGCTGGAATAAATCAATTGTGGCACTATTCCGACGTAATTTTGCGAGAGAAATCGATTGGGCGCAGTCCCAATACGCTGCGATCAACGCATCGAAAGTTACAGCCGAAAAGCGAAAACCTGAGTTTTCGACATTTTTCAGCAGGTGCTTTTTTCCTCGTATCTTTTCTCCCGTTGATCCCACGCTCCTTTTGCTGCGTTTTCTGAGTTCCTTGGGGTCCAATTGGTCGGGAAAGAGTCATACGAATCAATTCTGAGACGAAAAATTTTTTGGTAAAAAAAAAAGGAAGGTTAACCCCTTTGTATTTTTGGCGAAAATTTTCGCGATTTTCAAAAGTGCTGGAATAAATTAATTGTGGCACTATTCCGACGTAATTTTGCGAGAGAAATCGATTGGGCGCAGTCCCAATACGCTGCGATCAACGCATCGAAAGTTACAGCCAAAAAACGAAAACCTGAATTTTCGACATTTTTCAGCAGGTGCTTTTTTCCTTGTATCTTCTCTCCCGTTGATCCCACGCTCCTTTTGCTGCGTTTTCTGAGTTCCTAGGGGTCCAATTGGTCGGGAAAGAGTCATACGAATCGATTCTGAGACGAAAAATTTTTTGGTAAAAAAAAAAGGAAGGTTAACCCCTTTGTATTTTTGGCGAAAATTTTCGCGATTTTCAAAAGTGCTGGAATAAATCAATTGTGGCACTATTCCGACGTAATTTTGCGAGAGAAATCGATTGGGCGCAGTCCCAATACGCTGCGATCAACGCATCGAAAGTTACAGCCGAAAAACGAAAACCCGAGTTTTCGACATTTTTCAGCTGGTGCTTCTTTCCTCGTATCTTCTCTCCCGTTGATCCCACGCTCCTTTTGCTGCGTTTTCTGAGTTCCTTGGGGTCCAATTGGTCGGGAAAGAGTCATACGAATCAATTCTGAGACGAAAAATTTGTTGGTAAAAAAAAAAGGAAGGTTAACCCCTTTGTATTTTTGGCGAAAATTTTCGCGATTTTCAAAAGTGCTGGAATAAATTAATTGTGGCACTATTCCGACGTAATTTTGCGAGAGAAATCGATTGGGCGCAGTCCCAATACGCTGCGATCAACGCATGGAAAGTGACAGCCAAAAAACGAAAACCTGAATTTTCGACATTTTTCAGCAGGTGCCTTTTTCCTTGTATCTTCTCTCCCGTTGATCCCACGCTCCTTTTGCTGCGTTTTCTGAGTTCCTTGGGGTTCAATTGGTCGGGAAAGAGTCATACGAATCAATTCTGAGACGAAAAATTTTTTGGTAAAAAAAAAAGGAAGGTTAACCCCTTTGTATTTTTGGCGAAAATTTTCGCGATTTTCAAAAGTGCTGGAATAAATCAATTGTGGCACTATTCCGACGTAATTTTGCGAGAGAAATCGATTGGGCGCAGTCCCAATACGCTGCGATCAACGCATCGAAAGTTACAGCCGAAAAACGAAAACCTGAGTTTTCGACATTTTTCAGCAGGTGCTTTTTTCCTCGTATCTTCTCTCCCGTTGATCTCACGCTCCTTTTGCTGCGTTTTCTGAGTTCCTTGGGGTCCAATTGGTCGGGAAAGAGTCATACGAATCGATTCTGAGACGAAAAATTTTTTGGTAAAAAAAAAAGGAAGGTTAACCCCTTTGTATTTTTGGCGAAAATTTTCGCGATTTTCAAAAGTGCTGGAATAAATCAATTGTGGCACTATTCCGACGTAATTTTGCGCGAGAAATCGATTGGGCGTAGTCCCAATACGCTGCGATCAACGCATCGAAAGTGACAGCCAAAAAACGAAAACCTGAATTTTCGACATTTTTCAGCAGGTGCTTTTTTCCTTGTATCTTCTCTCCCGTTGATCCCACGCTCCTTTTGCTGCGTTTTCTGAGTTCCTTGGGGTCCAATTGGTCGGGAAAGAGTCATACGAATCAATTCTGAGACGAAAAATTTTTTGGTAAAAAAAAAAGGAAGGTTAACCCCTTTGTATTTTTGGCGAAAATTTTCGCGATTTTCAAAAGTGCTGGAATAAATCAATTGTGGCACTATTCCGACGTAATTTTGCGAGAGAAATCGATTGGGCGCAGTCCCAATACGCTGCGATCAACGCATCGAAAGTTACAGCCGAAAAGCGAAAACCTGAGTTTTCGACATTTTTCAGCAGGTGCTTTTTTCCTCGTATCTTCTCTCCCGTTGATCCCACGCTCCTTTTGCTGCGTTTTCTGAGTTCCTTGGGGTCCAATTGGTCGGGGAAGAGTCATACGAATCAATTCTGAGACGAAAAATTTTTTGGTAAAAAAAAAAGGAAGGTTAACCCCTTTGTATTTTTGGCGAAAATTTTCGCGATTTTCAAAAGTGCTGGAATAAATCAATTGTGGCACTATTCCGACGTAATTTTGCGAGAGAAATCGATTGGGCGCAGTCCCAATACGCTGCGATCAACGCATCGAAAGTTACAGCCGAAAAACGAAAACCTGAGTTTTCGACATTTTTCAGCAGGTGCTTTTTTCCTCGTATCTTCTCTCCCGTTGATCCCACGCTTCTTTTGCTGCGTTTTCTGAGTTCCTTGGGGTCCAATTGGTCGGGAAAGAGTCATACGAATCAATTCTGAGACGAAAAATTTTTTGGTAAAAAAAAAAGGAAGGTTAACCCCTTTGTATTTTTGGCGAAAATTTTCGTGATTTTCAAAACTGCTGGAATAAATCAATTGTGGCACTATTCCGACGTAATTTTGCGAGAGAAATCGATTGGGCGCAGTCCCAATACGCTGCGATCAACGCATCGAAAGTTACAGCCGAAAAGCGAAAACCTGAGTTTTCGACATTTTTCAGCAGGTGCTTTTTTCCTCGTATCTTTTCTCCCGTTGATCCCACGCTCCTTTTGCTGCGTTTTCTGAGTTCCTTGGGGTCCAATTGGTCGGGAAAGAGTCATACGAATCAATTCTGAGACGAAAAATTTTTTGGTAAAAAAAAAAGGAAGGTTAACCCCTTTGTATTTTTGGCGAAAATTTTCGCGATTTTCAAAAGTGCTGGAATAAATTAATTGTGGCACTATTCCGACGTAATTTTGCGAGAGAAATCGATTGGGCGCAGTCCCAATACGCTGCGATCAACGCATCGAAAGTTACAGCCAAAAAACGAAAACCTGAATTTTCGACATTTTTCAGCAGGTGCTTTTTTCCTTGTATCTTCTCTCCCGTTGATCCCACGCTCCTTTTGCTGCGTTTTCTGAGTTCCTAGGGGTCCAATTGGTCGGGAAAGAGTCATACGAATCGATTCTGAGACGAAAAATTTTTTGGTAAAAAAAAAAGGAAGGTTAACCCCTTTGTATTTTTGGCGAAAATTTTCGCGATTTTCAAAAGTGCTGGAATAAATCAATTGTGGCACTATTCCGACGTAATTTTGCGAGAGAAATCGATTGGGCGCAGTCCCAATACGCTGCGATCAACGCATCGAAAGTTACAGCCGAAAAACGAAAACCCGAGTTTTCGACATTTTTCAGCTGGTGCTTCTTTCCTCGTATCTTCTCTCCCGTTGATCCCACGCTCCTTTTGCTGCGTTTTCTGAGTTCCTTGGGGTCCAATTGGTCGGGAAAGAGTCATACGAATCAATTCTGAGACGAAAAATTTGTTGGTAAAAAAAAAAGGAAGGTTAACCCCTTTGTATTTTTGGCGAAAATTTTCGCGATTTTCAAAAGTGCTGGAATAAATTAATTGTGGCACTATTCCGACGTAATTTTGCGAGAGAAATCGATTGGGCGCAGTCCCAATACGCTGCGATCAACGCATGGAAAGTGACAGCCAAAAAACGAAAACCTGAATTTTCGACATTTTTCAGCAGGTGCCTTTTTCCTTGTATCTTCTCTCCCGTTGATCCCACGCTCCTTTTGCTGCGTTTTCCGAGTTCCTTGGGGTTCAATTGGTCGGGAAAGAGTCATACGAATCAATTCTGAGACGAAAAATTTTTTGGTAAAAAAAAAAGGAAGGTTAACCCCTTTGTATTTTTGGCGAAAATTTTCGCGATTTTCAAAAGTGCTGGAATAAATCAATTGTGGCACTATTCCGACGTAATTTTGCGAGAGAAATCGATTGGGCGCAGTCCCAATACGCTGCGATCAACGCATCGAAAGTTACAGCCGAAAAACGAAAACCTGAGTTTTCGACATTTTTCAGCAGGTGCTTTTTTCCTCGTATCTTCTCTCCCGTTGATCCCACGCTCCTTTTGCTGCGTTTTCTGAGTTCCTTGGGGTCCAATTGGTCGGGAAAGAGTCATACGAATCAATTCTAAAACGAAAAATTTTTTGGTAAAAAAAAAAGGAAGGTTAACCCCTTTGTATTTTTGGCGAAAATTTTCGCGATTTTCAAAAGTGCTGGAATAAATTAATTGTGGCACCATTCCGACGTAATTTTGCGAGAGAAATCGATTGGACGCAGTCCCAATACGCTGCGATCAACGCATCGAAAGTTACAGCCAAAAAACGGAAACCTGAATTTTCGACATTTTTCAGCAGGTGCTTTTTTCCTCGTATCTTCTCTCCCGTTGATCCCACGCTCCTTTTGCTGCGTTTTCTGAGTTCCTTGGGGTCCAATTGGTCGGGAAAGAGTCATACGAATCAATTCTGAGACGAAAAATTTTTTGGTAAAAAAAAAAGGAAGGTTAACCCCTTTGTAATTTTGGCGAAAATTTTCGTGATTTTCAAAAGTGCTGGAATAAATCAATTGTGGCACTATTCCGACGTAATTTTGCGAGAGAAATCGATTGGGCGCAGTCCCAATACGCTGCGATCAACGCATCGAAAGTTACAGCCGAAAAACGAAAACCTGAGTTTTCGACATTTTTCAGCAGGTGCTTTTTTCCTCGTATCTTCTCTCCCGTTGATCCCACGCTCCTTTTGCTGCGTTTTCTGAGTTCCTTGGGGTCCAATTGGTCGGGAAAGAGTCATACGAATCAATTCTGAGACGAAAAATTTTTTGGTAAAAAAAAAAGGAAGGTTAACCCCTTTGTATTTTTGGCGAAAATTTTCGCGATTTTCAAAAGTGCTGGAATAAATCAATTGTGGCACTATTCCGACGTAATTTTGCGAGAGAAATCGATTGGGCGCAGTCCCAATACGCTGCGATCAACGCATCGAAAGTTACAGCCGAAAAACGAAAACCTGAGTTTTCGACATTTTTCAGCAGGTGCTTTTTTCCTCGTATCTTCTCTCCCGTTGATCTCACGCTCCTTTTGCTGCGTTTTCTGAGTTCCTTGGGGTCCAATTGGTCGGGAAAGAGTCATACGAATCGATTCTGAGACGAAAAATTTTTTGGTAAAAAAAAAAGGAAGGTTAACCCCTTTGTATTTTTGGCGAAAATTTTCGCGATTTTCAAAAGTGCTGGAATAAATCAATTGTGGCACTATTCCGACGTAATTTTGCGAGAGAAATCGATTGGGCGCAGTCCCAATACGCTGCGATCAACGCATCGAAAGTTACAGCCGAAAAGCGAAAACCTGAGTTTTCGACATTTTTCAGCAGGTGCTTTTTTCCTCGTATCTTCTCTCCCGTTGATCCCACGCTCCTTTTGCTGCGTTTTCTGAGTTCCTTGGGGTCCAATTGGTCGGGAAAGAGTCATACGAATCAATTCTGAGACGAAAAATTTTTTGGTAAAAAAAAAAGGAAGGTTAACCCCTTTGTATTTTTGGCGAAAATTTTCGCGATTTTCAAAAGTGCTGGAATAAATCAATTGTGGCACTATTCCGACGTAATTTTGCGAGAGAAATCGATTGGGCGCAGTCCCAATACGCTGCGATCAACGCATCGAAAGTTACAGCCGAAAAACGAAAACCTGAGTTTTCGACATTTTTCAGCAGGTGCTTTTTTCCTCGTATCTTCTCTCCCGTTGATCCCACGCTCCTTTTGCTGCGTTTTCTGAGTTCCTTGGGGTCCAATTGGTCGGGAAAGAGTCATACGAATCAATTCTGAGACGAAAAATTTTTTGGTAAAAAAAAAAGGAAGGTTAACCCCTTTGTATTTTTGGCGAAAATTTTCGCGATTTTCAAAAGTGCTGGAATAAATCAATTGTGGCACTATTCCGACGTAATTTTGCGAGAGAAATCGATTGGGCGCAAACCCAATACGCTGCGATCAACGCATCGAAAGTTACAACCGAAAAACGAAAACCTGAGTTTTCGACTTTTTACAGCAGGTGCTTTTTTCCTCGTATCTTCTCTCCCGTTGATCCCACGCTCCTTTTGCTGCGTTTTCTGAGTTTCTTGGGGTCCAATTGGTCGGGAAAGAGTCATACGAATCAATTCTGAGACGAAAAATTTTTTGGTAAAAAAAAAAGGAAGGTTAACCCCTTTGTATTTTTGGCGAAAATTTTCGCGATTTTCAAAAGTGCTGGAATAAATCAATTGTGGCACTATTCCGACGTAATTTTGCGAGAGAAATCGATTGGGCGCAAACCCAATACGCTGCGATCAACGCATCGAAAGTTACAGCCGAAAAACGAAAACCTGAGTTTTCGACTTTTTACAGCAGGTGCTTTTTTCCTCGTATCTTCTCTCCCGTTGATCCCACGCTCCTTTTGCTGCGTTTTCTGAGTTCCTTGGGGTCCAATTGGTCGGGAAAGAGTCATACGAATCAATTCTGAGACGAAAAATTTTATGGTAAAAAAAAAAGGAAGGTTAACCCCTTTGTATTTTTGGCGAAAATTTTCGCGATTTTCAAAAGTGCTGGAATAAATCAATTGTGGCACTATTCCGACGTAATTTTGCGAGAGAAATCGATTGGACGCAGTCCCAATACGCTGCGATCAACGCATCGAAAGTTACAACCAAAAAACGAAAACCTGAATTTTCGACATTTTTCAGCAGGTGCTTTTTTCCTCGTATCTTCTCTCCCGTCGATCCCACGCTCCTTTTGCTGCGTTTTCTGAGTTCCTTGGGGTCCAATTGGTCGGGAAAGAGTCATACGAATCAATTCTGAGACAAAAAATTTTTTGGTAAAAAAAAAAGGAAGGTTAACCCCTTTGTATTTTTGGCGAAAATTTTCGCGATTTTCAAAAGTGCTGGAATAAATTAATTATGGCACTATTCCGACGTAATTTTGCGAGATAAATCGATTGGGCGCAGTCCCAATACGCTGCGATCAACGCATCGAAAGTTACAGCCAAAAAACGAAAACCAGAATTTTCGACATTTTTCAGCAGGTTTTTTTTTCCTTGTATCTTCTTTCCCGTTGATCCCACGCTCCTTTTGCTGCGTTTTCTGAGTTCCTTGGGGTCCAATTGGTCGGGAAAGAGTCATACAAGTTGAATCTGAGACCACAAATTTCTGCCTCCAGAAATGGAGAAAAAAGCTAGACTAACCTCCGTTACGTGCAGTCGATGATCTGAAGGATCTTGTCCAACGTGACTTACAAAGAATATATATATAACCTATTCTTGAGCGGTCAGAAAAACATTACTTTGGGCTTTGTATGCATCAAGTGTAGACATACCTGCTGTGATGAAAGTCTAGTATTTTGGGTGACAGGAACTTAGTGGTATGGACAGGACGAATAGATGGGAAACATATTGTCCACAATGGTTTATATTTTGTATACTGAGTTATAACAAGTATAGTATTGCAAATGACAAAGAGAGATTGGGAACGATTAATGTAATCAAATCAACTATTAAAACGTCACAGAACAAATTTAGTATGACTAAGTACTACGTTACGTTCGAGGAAAAGGTGAGTCAAGGAGTGGGCCACCTTGGGTAGCGCGAGGGTGACTCTTAGGACGCATCACCGATTTTCCGAGCCGTTCCGTCAGGAAATCCTGAGTTTCCACGTTGCCTTTTCTGGAGGATGGAAGGTCCTTTCCAATGGCCGGTCCGATCGATGGGGTGCACCACTCACTCATCTCCAAGTTAAGATCTCGATGATCTCACACTCCTGAATTACGACTGACTTGATGGTGTCGACGGATTACCGATTACAGCTCGGTTTCGTCGGTGGTAGGGCGTTATTCTGCAGAGTAGCCATCGCGCCACCTTCCGGTGTCGGTGCACTTCCTGAGTCATCCTTTTGGCTCTAAAAATGAAGAAAAAAGTATAGCTAACCCCTTTGCATTTTGGGCTAAAATTTTCGCGATTTTGAAAAGTGCTGGAATAAATTCTTCCTGGCACCATTTCGACGTAATTTTGCCAGACAAATCGATTGAGCGCAATCCCGATACGCTGCGAGCAGCGGATCAAAAGTTACAGCCAAAAAATCAGATTCTGTGTTTTCGCCATTTTTCAGCAGGTAATCTAACCTAAACCACCCAGCACCTAACCTACCCTTTAGGCTACCCTACTTTTGTCGTCCTCCTTCTCGTCCACCTCGATCACCCGCAACCACCTCCAACCACTTCCAACGACCACCAGTGACCACCTCGGGTAATGCATTGAATACTAATAAATATTTCAAGGATCAGAAAACATCAAGAATATTGTGTATAGATTAATATAGTTTTAAATTGTCACATTTTACTAAGAAGATTATTTATTAGCGCATTGATTGCTACTGAATTTGGGCTTGCACGAAAAATGAATTGAAATAATTTATTGTGAACATGCCAAGTTCAAAAAAATTTGAATTTAATGTAAATACAATTGCTGTCAAATATTATAAAATTGTTTTTCTCACCGTTCACAAATCCTCGTCCTCCTCATTCACCTTGTTCTCCTCGTCACCCTTGTCCTCCTCATCCACCTTGTTCTGCTCGTCATTCTCGTCCTCTTCCTCCTCATTCACCTTGAGAACTACGGTGCTCTTTTTCTGGTTTCCAAAATCAAATAGGTGGAGGACCTGGACAACCAGAACTACGGAGCGCTTGCCCTGGAAGTCGAGTTTCACCAGGAAGCGGACCCGGAGCGCAGGATCCAGGAGGTAGAGAACCCGGTACTCGTAATCTGCGGAGCGCGATTCTCATACGTCCGCTCTACTGCGCGGTAGTTTCCAGACTGAGAAATTCGGCTAGCTGATGTTAGATCGATGACGTCAGGGAAAAAAAAATTTTTGGTGACGACACTTACCGAACTTCCGACATTCGAACATCCAAACTTTGGTTTCGACCTTTAATACCATGTATGATGTTTGATGTATAATGATTTTAGTTTTCACATTTCAGACAAGAAATACGAACTTTATCTTCCCTGCCGATTCCAGACTCAAGCGACTAGGCCCTTTGATGGTCAGCCGTTGATTGAAGATATATTATTCAGTTAACGGGTCAGCTAATAACGCTACTATTCGGCGACAGTTGGATTATAATGATGTTTGCTCGTACCTTTCAAATGTGTGTTAAAATACACTGGAAGTATCAAGAAGCTTCGTTCTCTCACCCTATCAAAAAACAAAAAAAATTGCCGACAATCACCTTTTTAGGTATTTAAATTAGGACACTGTGTTGAATACTGTCTCACATACGAGCATCCATTTCATCTCGATCAAAATTAGCTCATCCGTGATGAGAGGTAGTGACTCTGAATTTTTTTCCATACGAACACTTTTCGAAAAACAATTCTGCTCCTCTACTCAACGTAGATACTTCACTTGCGACTAGCTAAAACAGCGTGTTGATTCTATGCCTACGAAAATTCAAGATCGAGAGAGCAAATGAAAAGTTTTTGGAATAATAATGAATATTAATGTTATAGAATACATGGCGAAGCAGAGGGGACGAAGAGGACGAAGGTGGTCGGAGGTGGTTGGTGGTGCTCCAATTCCTGGTATCCAATTAGTCAGCATTGGGTCTTACAAAACGTTTTCAGATAAAAGATCTTTCGCTGAATAAGAATTTTGGCTTGCCGTTTTGTAATTTCGGTGTAAACTTAACGGTATTGAAAAATGCTGAAAGCCATTCGATGATGCGCTATTTCGATACGATTCTGCTAAAAGAATCGATTAGGCGCAGTCCGAATACGCCGCCAGCAAAGGGTAATGAGTTACACATAAAAAACGATAGATTTCTATCGTCATTCATCTGCGGTTGGTCTCACGCTCTCTGGGATGTCTGTCCTGCATCTCTTGAGGTTGAATTAGTCTAGAAAGGAACGTACAAATCGATTCTTAGATGAAAGATCCTCCGCTCGAAAGAGTGACGGCTAATCGCTTCAGATCCTTGTTGACAATATTGACGGTCTGATATGATGCTGAAATCAAATCTCCAATGAATTTCATCACCGTCAATTTGCTATAGGCATCCAGCGCGCACAGTGTCGACCTACCGGGAACAACAGATCAAAAGTTCCTCTCAAGGAACATGAAATTCCCACTGGATTCTTCAGAGCGATCGGGAAGGAAAATGACAAATTCACAGCTACAAAATTTTTTCATTATTTCAATTACAGTTTATTCAATATGCTCTTATTCCAGCACAAGTGTCTGAGTGTCAGTGTATAGTAATTCTACAAGCCTATAAATAGTTATACAGTGAAAGATAGCGAGAATATGTGGAAAAAGAAGTACAATATATGCACATCACTAAGCGGAATATGAAAAACGTTATTCAAGATAGTTGTTTTTTTTTAGCTTTGAAGTATAGTTTAAGTTCTGTGCTGCACACAAGTGCAAAATATCTCTGCAGGACACGATATTCATGATATCGTATTGTTATCATTTAATGTAACCTGTATTAAAATCAATAAATATAGTAATTTTCCAGTATCCTGTTTGTATTTTATTATCTGTTGTTTCTACACTATTTCAAATGCCTTCTCCCCATTTCTCGGTGTCTAATCAGTCGAGAAAGAGTCATTCATATTGATTTCTAAGATAAAAAGTTTTAGACCTTAAAAAATGCTAAGAAATTGAGGCTAGCTTATTATAGTTTTATATTTAGATCTATCTATAAAACATCTCTACTCAATTTATAATGTCTACGTCCATAAATATTGTTGCTATTTCGCTAATGACAACACATGAAATAACCAAAATCAGAGAGCACTGCCCCAATTCCGGCACGTAAGGATCCTACACTGAGAATACAAATGTATAATTATATAACATAAACATAAAAGTCTCTAAATTAATGCGAAAATGATTTGAACATACAGTAGAGCAAACTAGCGATAATTATTAAACAATGACTAAGTTGCGCAAATTGATTTACTTGTTAAATGAGTATGAAGTATCGACTAAATATCACACAAGTCAATCTTATATATATATATATATATATATATATATATATAGGATCCTTACGTGTCGGAATTTATAAGTAAATCAATATATACATATACATACACACATATATATATATATATGAACCGAAAAACGGGTTACACCACCAAATAAAGTTGGTCTAAAATGTTGATTATTATATTTTCTTTGTTTTTTCACCGACCTACAGTACCAAAAAGTAACTTACGGATCACTTTTATTTTATATATCAATACTACATTCACTAAAAATTCCAAAACGTACAATCATTTTTATCGTCATAGAGTATTGTTTACAGGTGGAGGTTTTTAGGCGTAATTACAACGTTTTCTAGCGTGTATTTCAAATTCCTTAATTTCATAAAAATATTATTGTACATTATTTTTACCAATCGAAACAGAGCTCCAAACAAGGAACACCCTTTGGAACATGATACCCACAAAATTAGGGTCTAGTTGCTGTTTCTCCTCCACCTAGAATATCCAGAAACCTTGGGTGGGGGTCAAAACTTAGAAGGATCAATATTTGGAATGGCTGTTCGAAATCTGGATACGTAAAAGTGTCAGTGATTGGTAGTCACTCATCAAAATTTCGAAGAATTCATCTTTCGTTATTTTATTTTCGCATGTTTGAAATTTCGAAACATCGGGCGTTCCAAATATTGATCCTTACAACTTTTGACCCCCACCCAAAAGCTTCGTATCACTCCCCCCACCGCCTTAAATACAATGTTTACAGAAATTCATACGTCCAAGATATCAGTTACATGTGGTTATGATAGACGAATCAGTTTTAAAAATAGGCTAATTGGACCGGTTCAGTAATTGTAGAGTAATTGACTATACCTGTACAGATTCACGCGCAGTCGCTGAGAATATTCTATCTGACTGTCACTGTTCACCGTCTACCACAATCAGCATTGTTACCCAACATCCTAATGAGCTCCATCGGCAAAGTGGATTTTAAGTTCGCATCGGAAGCCTAGACTGCCTTGGCTGTGGCTGGACCCAATTTCGTCAACGAGACAGCTATCTAATGCGTAGCACTCATTCAACATCGCATTCCGATTCCCCGTTATTGTTCAACGTGTAGGTAATAACGGAGCTGCCAATCGCGCTGGGCTCGATCCATCATCATCGCCTGCTCCGTCTCTTCCACTTTCCCCAGTCCCCGAGCAATTTCCCACCCTACCTTCTCGCCTCTGGCACCGTTCACTTTGATCAGTCAAAGGGTGTATAAATCAGGGGGTGTATCCCAAACTCTGCCAAAAAATTTAGACGCGCTGATTGCGATAAAGGTGGTGGACCATTCAGTTCAGAACCTCCAGCGATATTCGGAGCACAGTCTCGGCCTACCGATCACTTGTATTAAACGCGAGAGGATTCGCCCACTTCTACAGCGTAAACCGCACAGATTTTCGATGAAAAATCGATCATGCACGTTGATCTAGATCGCATTATAAGGCATCGAGTGGGCATTTCTTCCCGGTTCCTATTCTCGACCGCTCGCGCGGGAACCTTACACCTTCGGCATAACCATGTCCCTTCTAAGTAAGGGGTGGATGGTACACGTGGAGACCATTATCGGGGGAATTGCTTATTTCTCGCACGGTTGAGTCAGTTAGCTGCGAGCCTCGTGCGCCAAACTCCCTTCCACCCTGCCCTTTTTCGACTTCCTTATCCTCCTTCCTATTCCTCACGGCCTCCTCATGAGCCTTTGTCACGTCGCGACTCGCCGCGTTTTCAAGCCGTCGAGGAGTCGAGTTAACCGAACCAACTCAGCGTCCCCGACGTTACGCACAGTGTTGGAGCCTCACGGAACGGTGATTAAACTTTTCGTTCACGTGGAATCACCAGAATAGGAAATTGACTGGGGCGTGGAGCTCTTCTCGACTGACAATGAGAGCCCAATCGATGGATCTGTCAAAGTGGTTACGATGGCCGCTCAGAGATCAATTGCCGAAATCTTGCCACGCAGCACATACGTGCAACATTTCGTCCCAAAGAATTGAGAAATGTTTATAACCATCCAATCGGAATCGACGATGACTTTCACGGGAAATCCCTACTATCCGTCGTTCGGATAGGACATATTGGGCAACGATTGAATTTTCCTGATGACAGATTATATTGACTTAGGTTTTCGTAGTTCCGCCTAGTCTAAGACTCAAGCGCAATGATTTTTTTTTCTCAATCAATTAGAATTTGAAAAAGTCAGAGCCTTGAGAGTTATATAAATGTGAAGTATCTTTCAGCGGATAATTTAAGGCGCAGATGTTTCCCACGTGTGTGAAACTCAGTACAGCCGCCTCTTAACTCAGTTTTGTAATCTAAGGGAATAGGAATCCAATTTCGATACGCAAATTCGTTCTTTCGCCAAGCTGCGATAAGGATCACGAATGAGGCTCCCCAGTTACTCAGCTTCCCGTGCTTTCCCCTCTTTCCCCTCTTTCTCAGCCTCTCCATCCCTTATATCCATTCTGCTCAGCATACCGACCTTCCGAGGATTTTTCTGTCCCCATCTCGGCAGCACATATCATATGCGGGCATATAAATCATAACGCCACACGACAAAACTTACAACCTGGATTGTACGGGGAATTTTCACAGATCTCACTTCCGCCGCTCATCCCGCATTTGCCAGATATACTGGGATACCGGTTCACTGGCTGCTTGCCTGACAGCTGCAGTTGCGTGATAATAATAGGTAAACTCGTGGTTAACCCTGGGATCGACGGGAATTATGGGGGCACGCCACGACACAACACGTCGTGAGAACCGCGTGCTCAAGTTCCGGGAAACTTCCGAGCAAAACCAAGCAAGACTTCAAACCTCGTTTCTCTTTACCAGCAGCGCAACCTCTCATCCGCGGTCATACTGATATCCGAACTGTCGAGAACGGTGATTATCGTTAAAGGATCCAAGTATCACAAATCGCGGAATGAAACAGCGAGTGCGCAATATCTTCCCAGTTAACCGTAGAACTCTGAAAACCGACCACCGTGACGGTTGGTGCAAGTGTAGTGTAGTTGGTTTTGCAGATACTCCAAGTCCGGCGGATCCGCGATGCAGTCTGTTTAATTAGGGAACAAATTAAATGCTATTGTGTTCGCATGGGTGTACAACTATCCGACATGGTTGCGCAATTAGTTGGGCATTATGAATTAATTATACCGTGTGGCAGTCAGAGACAGAGGGCGAAATCTGAGGGGCTGCAGTTTTGCGAGATTCAATCTCGGAATGGGCTGGCACGAGAGCCAAATGCACAACCGCACAACTTACCGCTCCAACCCTCAGAGGAGGCCGACAACTGCGAAGGACCTTTCAACGCACATCCGCACTGTCGTCTCTACGCCATTGTCGGAGGGTGCAGTTGATGCGGAGGGACGGTTATGATACAGGGTGCTTCTTGTATTTCCAGCTCAGCTTCTTGTTTGCCTGGGCTCCGGCACTTCTCAGCAAGGGAGGCTCGGCTGCTCGCTGGTAGAGGCTTTACTGTTTGTCGGTATATCACAGTGCAACAAACTATTAACTTGCCTGTCAGACAGTGAGGGAGAGAGAGGGAGAGAGACGAGACCTCGTCTGACGTCGGAAACGAGGGAGTCCATCGTCAGAAGCGCGGGACTTGTAACTGGTTGAAACCGCTTTATTTCCGCGGTGCCTTGTGCAGCCGGAGAATTACCCTGCAGTCTAGTGGCGCTTAACGCGCCGCAGATTCTCCTCGAACTGCAGAGTCCGCGCGTCTCCAGACAATGCATTTACCATTTACGATCCAAAACTGCACTCGGTTGAGACACGATTAAGGTTGAAGCGGTGTGGATTCCGGCACGCTGCTCCGCCAGTTGAGTCACTGCGAGGCCTCAGCGCTCCATTCACCCTCCACAAGGTCCAACAATGCGGTCCTATTAACCACCAGGCGTGAAGCCACCGCCAGCCCCATTCGGTGCAGTTCTCATTTGGAGCTGCGGTGATTGTTGAAGTTCACGAAATCTCGAGAATTTATTGAATATTGGACGGCGTCCTCTTGTCTAGACGTAAAACCCGAGTCCGCTTACTCTCAGATTCAGTTTGCCCCTTGAGGTTTAATTTAATCTTCCATTTTCCGTGTCTCAATTCTGCTTTCACTACATGTATGTGCATATGTCGTATACACCGGACACCGGAAAGGCACTGCACCGTTGGGAGTACCCGGACACGATTGTTCGGCGGAGATATAAGAGAGCCGCGTTATCGGATTGAATGGAAAATAATCCCAGACCGATTTTGAGCTGGAAATAATTTCGGGGTTTTGATTGGTTCTGCGGGTCGAGACGTTCCATTTTTCGCCGGTCCAACGTCGGACCGATGCCAACGGGATCGATCCTAAAAGAGGGTGAAAGCATCCGCGTGCCGGCATAAGTCGAGTCGAGTCTCGCGGTGTTGTGACGTGTAACCACGGTACGTCACTGCTCGATGTCCGTGCGTTGGATAAATGGAAGAGAGAACGGAGGTCAGCGTAGAAAAATGAGTAATTGAGCGAGCCGTGCTCGGGACCAAAGGTAATTGCTAAATTGTCGGTGGTCGGTTAAAGCCGGGATATTGTACCCACCTGCATAACCTCGGTAGAGTAAATTTTCCCAGTGCAGTAAACGTATCAATGCGACTCTCGGATGTACGTTTGTTGTATCAAGTCCACATATGCCCGTTATCTGGGCACATGAATATACACGCTTCCCAGGGGAAATACAAACAGATAGAGAGCTGTGGCACGACCAGCCACCTTGCCCCGATGTACGGACCCAGCGGTAGAATGGATTCGATAGGTTATTCCGGTGACGTATTTAGAGCTGCTCGCTATGCAGCGTTCGCCTTCTCACGCCTCGACGTGCATGCGGCCGATGATCGAGGCAAGGATGCAGTCCGAAAGAGCTTGCGTGAAAAATTCCGTCTCACGGACCATGAGTCGGACCTTTTTTCTCGACAGAAGAAAAAGTGTTGGAAATTTCTGGTAATTAAAGGCGTCGGCGATGCTGCATCGTGGTTTCCCCGTGGCTGACCAAGCCGAGGTCGCGGGGCAGCGGTGCCTCGGTTCCTCGCCGAGTCCGGCGGGTAGTGTGACAGCCTCTCAGTTCCAGGGGTAGGGGATGAAAGGTGACTATATACTATGGGGGTGGGGCAGCTGGTGCGTGAGCGGTATGCGCGTCAGAGTTTGCCGCCTCTGCCCGGCAGTCCTTTGGCAAACTTCTGACAACCAGGAACAGAGCGGACCTGGTTCAAGCGCTGGGTACGGTCTGAGATCGCGGAGAGTTTGAACGCCCGCCGCGGTTGGCCAGGCGAGAACTATCGAGCATGGATGTCACGAGGGTTGCTTGAAGAACGGTCAAAGTTCGAGTTGGGAAGTTTCAGTACCGAGTGTCAAGTTCTCCGGATCTTTATTCGATCCTCGTGGTTCGCGTGTGACCAAAGGCTAAATAGTATACCAACGTGAAATTCGTGTCGTGCGAGATATGCACGTACGTGTAGAGAGATGAGCAGGGTATGACTGCGGAGATAGTGTCGTGGTGTGGTATAACGGTTCGTAAATCAAATCGAATGCGCAGTAGGCAAGTTGGCACCAAACTTCTATTACCTCTTTCCACTTCTGCTGATCTTTACACCCATTACTATCATTGTTATTCCCCTTCTTTCTTACACGACAGTACAGTGTAGAACATCGCTGAAGAGTACGAACGCCGAGCGCGGTCAAGCTGGTCAACCCGGATCTTGGTGAACTTGACCTTCTGGCAAATCAGTGCGGTTTTCTTAAGCTCCGGTGATCCACCCAAAATGACAGGGGCACTAGGTGCGGGAATTTGCGATAGTCGCAGTTGAGACTCGTTTTAATCCAAGGTCGTTATCGAGTTTCAACTTTAACCCCCGGCGACAAAGCGCGGTCGAGGAGGCTCGCGATAAGGTTTGAAAAGCTGAAGAACGGTGAACTCGAAGAGAGGCGGTGTGTTGAGTGAAAAGTTTGGATGACGCCAGGCGACAGGGATCACGATAGTCTTCGAAAAAGTCAGCCTCACCCGCCGGCGATCCTTTAGGTCAAATTAAAACTATCCGTCACAAACTGACACGTGTATATATATACATATATATATATATATATATATATACTATATATGTACTATATATATATATCTATATATATATACATATATGTATATAGTAATATACTCATCCGATGAGCAGGGCGTGCGCTCTGACGGATGAAAAAATGTTATGTACGAAAACGCTGGCTTCTTCATGTCCTGGTCGAAGTCTTGTACGAGCAGATGAATACGGGAAGAATGGCCGCAGCGGGAGGCCGCAGTGAATCTTAACTCAAGGAAATAGCTACTAGACACAAACCACGTACGCGGAACAGCGAGATTCCGTTCGTCACGAGTGGAGTTACAGCAGTTGGCGAAGTGTTTGAGCGCGGTTTCGCGCGTGCACGGTTATACGTAGTGTTGAAGGGACGATATGTGAACCCGCCGGGATGACGGCTTGATGAGAGTGTGAATCAGTGCGAGGTGAATTATCTCTATGATTAGTTGCAATTCAACGTCGATATTATCTGCCAGCGGATACCCATCGGCGACAGCTAGAGTGAGTACATAATACTATACGCGTATCTGTAATGGATTAGTAGCTCGTTATGCGGTATTCGCACATTATCGCGAACGATTAACGCGTCCTCGCTTATCAACGGGGATTGATTCAAGCCGAAGTTAACAGCGTGCGATTTGTGGCCGTATAGGTAATGGTTGGGTGAAAAATTTTTTGTGGAGCTAACATCCGGCGACGAAGAGAGGGCGGAATTGTTACGTGGCTGAGTCTGAAATGTGCCGTGGGTTGTTTGCCCGGTGGAGAACTGCCGGAGGCTAATTTCGCGGTGAAATGAATATGGAGTGGGCGGTAGGCGAGGTAGATGGTTGAGAAGGAAGCGAAACGACACGGAACGAGACGAGACGAAACGAGGAGAAATAAAATAAATGAAATATACGTGGGAATGAAACGAAACGAAATAAGAAGCTGATCCCTCCTCGGGGTCCTTCATCCTCCTTCCCTTCCGCCCTGTTTGTTTGTCGGTTTCCCCCGCCGTCAGCCGTAACGGCATAACTAGGCAGAGCCGTACCGGGGCTTATTTTCGCCTTCTTTTTTTTTGCCCTCCCTTAATTTGCTTTTAGAAGCTTTCCTCAATTAAGAAGAGCCGACTGCTTCCTTCCCGAGCCGAGCGTCCGCCGGCGCGACCTACGTGGCGCTCCAAAGTGTCTTGTTAACTCACAATCAATTCCCCGGCTATTGGATCCTTGCCACATTTAATGCGATGGAGTGCAGCCATAACGTGTGCACCAAGCTCACGCTAGCGATCCCTGGAGCACACAAACCAGAGGCTGATGACACTTTATGTGAAAAATTTGGACACGCCGGTTTTCAGGTCAGCACTTAGCGGCTTCTACAGCGGTCCAGAATTTACCACGTACTTGGGTGTAGAAATGGGCATGAGGTCTCTGGTGTCCGTGTTTCAAGTTATTACAGTCATCCTTGTGCATCCGCAATGGATTTAGAAGCATCCCTGAAGATCAGAGACAGAGGGTCACGTTGCGTTTGAATAACATTTTCCTACCTCACTTTCAAGAATCAAATCACAATATAAAGAAACTGGTAACCTGCTGACAAATATCCAAGAAACCTGTACAAACGGGGCTTAAAAAGGTTGTATCGGAATCCATAAATATTGTGTCTAAGAGGAGATTTCAATTTTGAACATTTCGAGACGATACTAAAAAAAATTGGATTTTATTTATCATAAACGTGGGAAATAAAAATCGTCTTGTTTTTTTGTTTTTTTTTTTCTACTTCACGTGCCCATTTATATTTTTGCTGAAAAGTTCATTACATTTTTTTCGTTGCATTCAATAGTTTCCTTCAATTTATACGTACAAAGTCGACAATTCTGCCGACATAATTTTTCCATCTGTTCGAAACAGTTGGATTAAATTTGTTTTTTTATAGCTTAGAAATTTGGTTTCGCGACCTAGAATACTACAACAACACTTCGTTCTCCAAACTTTTGATATTTCATTTGGTTGTCTACGATTTCGAAAAGCATGGCAGAAAAAAGAGTGCCATTAGATATTGTAGAAATATGTAATGAATACTGCGAGGCACACTTGATTATTAGCGATGTTTCCTCGTGAAAACAATTTCCAAAGTACGTTAATGGCTGGACTTTGCTATCATTGTTCCAGATTCTCGATCCCCTTAGCGTACCTATGTGTGTGTATAATCCGAGCTCGGAGATTTGGACGATAAATACATGGAGACCGCAACTTATTCTACCCCCAACGCTACAGACTGTACATGTTGAATATGTATATCCACGATAAAACAAGGCTATTGGAATGACGAATTTACGTTCGAAAGAATCCCTTTGACTTCGGCTTGTAATTTATTTTACACCTTAATTAAAAATTTAATCCACATGGGGACCTTAGACCTCGGCATGTCACTATACTTCACTACTACTACTACTACTACTACTACTACTATCGTTATCAGAATCGAATTGAACGTTGTCTGCATTGTATAATTATGTGATTGAAATATGCATGTGTTACTGGTTGAATTTCGAGTGTTTTAGCTTTTTTTCTGTCCTTTGCGTCAGAATCTTAGATTTATGTGTCTGGTTTTTACATTTATACAATGTTACATTATACGCTTTTATTTACATACTTACCAATTTGACCGCCAAATTTTATTATTTGTGTTTTTCTTTTATTATGATTTTATTATGTTTTATTTATTCTTGTCACACCAAATTTGTATCATTTTTGTTAATTACTGCATTTACCTGAAATGTATATACCGAGAATAGCTATCACCGGATTTAGTTATTTAGCAATGAGTTTCAAGGTAAAAAGCTCGGTATTTTTTGAATCACTCTAATGGACTGCTTGAGAGGGTATTTAGAAAGGAAAAAAAAAATCATGCCGTTTTAATGATGGAAAAAAGGAAATAAAAGACTGCGCAGCCTTGTTGGTTTATGGTTATTTAATGTACAACCCGAGGTGCGTTAAAGAGAAGAGAGAGAGCGAGAAGATAGAACAAAAACAAGTTTGAATTTAATTGTAAAATATTACCCTCCGCAATGCGAGGGTGGTTGAAAATTTGCTCTGTATTTCAGAAGCCTGCTCCTGGCAAAATTTCACATTCGAGTATAGCGCATATACGTGGTGCACATATACCGTAAAACAATAGCGTTGATTCGTGGGTTAAAATACGCAATGATGGCAGCGAATGAACGCATCATGCCAAAAGTAGAAATTACCATTTATTTTTCGATCAGCGCCCTTGCATTTGAAATAATAATAAGGTATCGAATTCGTCATTTGGTTTGTTGCAAAATGGTGATATCCCGTCCTATCCGCATCAAACGAACAAATATCATTTGTTTCTTCACAGTTCCCTTATACCTATACAGCGAGTTGTGTACTTTGTGCAATTTTCGAAGTGAAAAATTACTTTAAACTCGAACTGCACAATTAGCAATTGACACCGCCATGCTGGGTCCTTTAACGTGCCACTGTCTGCACGTCAACTTTTAGGTAAAAATGGAGGTAATAAATGCCGCTGGTGGTGAAGAGCGCGTAACTGGTTCCCCGACGAGTGGCAAGTAGCGATTACACCCCTCGAAATTTTCCCGTTCAATATTTCCCCGCAATTTCCCTTTCACATCAATTACAGCGTGTACAGAGGAATAAAGTTGTCAGCCCCAAAAAGCATTTTAGTGTAAAAGAGGCGTATAATCCTTTGGAGTTTTTTTTTTTTTGTTCTTTGCAACGATCGATCATTAAAAAAAAAATAAAAGGAATGCATGATTGTGACGCAGGTATACCGAGGTAAAAGAATCGATAAGTTAAAAGCAGAAGATCGTACGTAATTGCAGGACCCGATCTTTCAAACTAAATTACACAGTACATTAGGAAGCTGCGGTTACTTTCAAATTCACGATCTGTTCATTGAGACGCATTTGTGCGTTTTCAATAATTATTTTTCTATGGCAATAAAATAAGTAAACAAAAATGAATAAAATAACATCCGATATTTTGTCAGAACAACGTCTTTTTGTTCCGAAATTATTTCACCACCTATCATGTGAGAAATGTGTCCCAGTATATTCGCGGAGCTCTGGATACCCGAGATAATAATTTGCGGGGATAATTATTGCAGCTTGAAATTCCTCCGTCTCTTGTGTAGTCGCAGGCCGAATTCCGCTTCACGGTCCAACTGGAATATGGCAAAACCGCAAGTCCTCTGTTGTTTGCAGCCTAATCGAGACGCTGATAAGGCCCGCAACCTGATGTAATTCCGGTTGTTATTGGCCAGCGAGATTAGACCGCGGTTTGTGTTTGGTCAATCAAATTTCGCGACCGCGTCGCGAATTCCTCCTCCTACTCGGCCCGTTCCTCCGTACAATCCAGATAATGTTAATGCGGAGCAAGCCGCTTATCGCAATTATAAATCTCCGGCGGATAAGCGGATACGGGATACGCGGAAGGAAAGTCGACCGTAACTGTGTGAAGGGTTTGTTTTCATTCCTTCTGAACTGCGAGAGAATCATGACAGTGAATAAATTATTATTGATCTCGTAAAAATTCGGGATTTGAAAACGGCGATACTCGACTTCATAAAGCAGGCCGGAATTCGCTCTGCGGCTATTCATTCCAATGGCGGATTTCCCCGGTGTAAGTCCGGCCTGGAATTGCGGATCTCGCATTTCTTTTGCATAACAGATACTTCGCAGTTCCACGATATTATACATTCGCAATACGCGCACGTCGATCGTAAAATTATTGACTTTTTCACCGCGGGTTCTACTCTCGTCATTTTCCTCCCCTCCTTGTGTATATAGACTCGTTGGAGAACTTGAATAAAATCTAATATGCGAACATGATCGTGAAAGTAAAAGAAAAAGAAATAAAAGAATTTCATCCGCTCGAGTTTACTCTTTGTTTCAACAAACTTAATAAATTATCAGCAACTTCGTTACTCTGACATACTTTACAAGTGTACTCGACGATCTTTAATATTAGAGAACTAGCTGCACTCAAATTTATGATTTAATCTTATATTCCCATCGGGTGCAAATTTCAGTCGAGTTTATTTTTCAGCGAAGCCGTAACTATTGGAGGAAAATAAAGAATTTAGAACAACGTGCGCCGCGTAAGGAATCGATATTTTTATATTCGTATCGAAAATTGATGATGAACAGTGAACTTTTACGAGGGTCGACATAATTTTTATAACATTCGTAAAAACCGGTCTCGGTACGACTGAAGACTCCAATATCTTCTGTTCAGATATATGTATCTATTGTACAAATATTCATAGCTTCAACGCAATTGCAATAATAATAGACCAGGCTAAGTAATAAAATAAGACAAAGGATTCTGCTCAAGGCTTGTTTCATGTAAATAAAATCTACAAGAGGGATCGCACAAGTATTCATCGAAAGAAAAGTAAACCCGTATTAATGAATCACAAAGTTTTTCAAGAAACTACGAATGTGTAAAAAAAAAAAAAAAAAATGAAACATAACGGGCGAGAAAGGCGCGCATTTTCATTACGCGGTAAAATATCAGATAGGTTCTATTTTTTAATGAAATTCAGAGTATGTTTCTCTGTCCCAAAGCCGTCGTAAAACTTAAAGTTATTGCAATTAAGTCACAATTAATTTTTTCGCCGCCAATGAATCATCGACAAATTCTACGAATCAGATTTCTAATAACGCTATCGTGCATTTTTATAACAGCGGAAGTTAGCCATTTACAATCACAGATACGATAATTTTGCCCATAAAATGTGTATTTTCAGTTTAATTATTTGTAACTTTCGAGTCCACGTAAAAAATCTGTCGTGGCCAATTCGAAAATATAAAAATTATAACTATCCGAAAAGATAAAAAGGTACGCCGAAGAACAACACGGGTTTCAATCAACAATTTTTCAATTTTACGTTACGCGAAAGCGATCATGTTTCAATCAAAGTCTCCTTTGGAGTAGGTACGATGTTTCCGCAAAGTAAAAACGTACGCGAAAGAAACGAAAAAAAAAAGAAATGATCGCCCACATTACCGCGCGTGAAAATAAGTTCTGTGCCTACAATTTCCGGGATCGTTAGTTTCGAATTAAAAGTTAAAATAGCTTCAGCGGATCGAAATCTGATAACCGGTCGTCGAATCTTGTCGGAAAGAAGAGACTGGCAAACGCGGCTCGGTATTGAGAAACGGTTATCGAAACAAGAAGAAACGCCAGTAGTGTCAGTAGTAGCTGTCCTCGTTAGGTCAGACGAGAGGAATGCAATGATCGCATTTCATTTTTCCACGATCGTCTAACCGATGGTTAGAGAGTGAAAAAGGGTTCTAAAAAGTTAGCGATACAAAAGTAGGAGGAGACCGGGAGGTGGGGCGCGACTTTTTACCCTTCCTCGTTTTACTTCATTTTATATTTTCCTTTCGTTTTATTTTCTATACAGCCGGAAGAGGGGGGCTTCTTTCTCGCTCCAGGACCTGCAGCAAGGATCGAATAATAGGACGAGGGGACTTTAATTGCCGGACAGAGACGGAAATGCGGTTACTCATATACATATATGTATACGTATTCTGTCCTGTGTATTATCGCCGTACATCGTATATACATAGATATAGTCACTGCGGCAGTCTTGATCTGTTTTGTTTCATTGCAACTATTTTCACAGGAATGTGCGCGGCGATATATCCAAACGGGAATTAGAACGTATGTTCCATGCAGCTTGCTTGTGTAACGAGTGCCTCTACGATTCTACCGCTTATACACGCCTATGGGCAATTCCGTGCCAAATTTAACGACATTTTTCTGTTCAATATTCTGAAGCCTGCACGTATTTGGTTCTAGATTTTGGAAACAACATTTCACCCTACGACATTGCAACGCCAAATTTTCGATCCTTATAATAATAAGTATTAACCACGATCAATTACACAATGATTTCTTAGTATGGATAAATTCACGGTATAAAATATTGAGCTTCTTAATTTACGATAGAAATAAAATTTGTTCGATCGATTCCTTCCAAAGATCTTGTTTCGTAAAAGTTCCACCATATTGAAATATGGAATAGTAATTCTACAGTAATTCTACCAAATGAAATGATAATAAAAACCTTATAATTATTATTTACAACACCAAACTCTTCAGATTTCTCTCGATACAATGAAATAAGCGGACGCGTGCTTGACTTTTGAGAATAGAGAAACAATGATCAATTAATTGGAATGCCCTCTACGAGTTATACAGCAATTCCACCGGGTAAATATACATATAGTTATGCCTGGTACACATACTGCAATATGTATGCATATTATGTCGTGTGTGCGCTTAAAGTTCTGCGAGGCAGTAAATTCATCAGGTTTATCCTAACGACCTAGCTTTTACGCGACACCCTCTCTTCTATCCCGTCAAGAAAATCCTACCCCCTCCCCCTCCCCCCCCCCCCAAATCCCCGCCAAACCCCCGTTTCTTCTTTCCTCGACAGAGGGGCTTGAAAATCTCTGCGATCTGATTTACATTCAAAGCTTAATTAGAAATTCGGGTCGTTGTTACCCACTTTGTCGCAGAACTTCATCCTAATCAATGCTCCGTCAGCATCTGGTTGCGTACTCCGTGCCAACATCCCTAGAACATCTATTACGTAAAGTTCTGATTCCGTCACCTTTCCACAGTGAGGGTATAATGAACTCTACGAGGCCTTGTAATTTCGTTTAGATAGGGAGATTTTAAACTTCGAACAGTTTTGGGGAAAATTTAGACTACAGAATTTCGAGATACATTCTTTGAATGAGTTCGTGTGCGAAAAGAAAATTGAAAAAAAAAAAAAAAAGAAACAGTCGAGTCTCACACCGATTTAAAGAACTTTTGAGTTTCGTTAAATTGCGAGAAAGCTCGACGTATAATATAACATTTCGATCAAAAAGCGGTAAAGTGTTTAGAAGTTGGTCGAGCGCTTTAGACCAGGTCTTTCAAAAGAACATCCAAAGTAAAATTCCAGCATGACGCAAGCATACGCTGAATTTTTGATGCGGAAGAGACGGCAACTAAAGAGCCGTTAAAGCTATCCTGCAGCTGGTTGCCATGAAAATTGTTATGGGTAGGTAACTCGAATATCGTCGTTATCTCTAAGTGTCGTGTTTCACGTACACACATCCGGCTGCTCTTACACGGTGTCGAAATAAGTGGAAAAAATCGAACGCCATTGCACGTACTGATTCATGCCACTCTCGCTAACTCAAGCTCCTCATTACGATTAAGGGTCCGTATTTTTCCTACCAATATTCAATCTCCTTTTTCCGCTCCTCCACTTTGGCGAACCTTCTCGTTCTTCTCTTTCCGCGACAAAAAATCTACCGGCTGAGTTGCCCACTAATTGAATAAAAATCTCATCATTCAGAATCTCGAAGACTCTTCAGTTTTTAGAGAGGAAGCGAACTGGGATGGGGGCAATTCCTCCTTGAGGACGCGGGGACTCTCAGCTATTCGTCACGGTCGCGTGGCACGTGTTGCATATACGTACCGTGGTTTGGATATGTACATATACATATGTATAGCTATATACCTCGCTATATAAGGTTGAATCGTGCCGTTATGGATAATCGTATTCACCGAACGCGAACTTATCGCGATGCAAGATGCTGTAAGAAAATTCGAACGTCAAAATGAAACGCGCAAGAGAGTTTCGAATCTTGTTTGGCACACCGTGAAATTACAGCTCACACCTCTCGTCTTCGTTTTAACCCCAATCCTCGCATAACTTACATGATCAGGGGGTAATTTATTCCTCTAGCGAATTTCCATCGTTTGGTGTACTTGGAGTTAATTTTTCTTACCATCACAGAACAATATTATTTTCCAAAGTTTGAACAGATTGCATCACTCAGCAGAGGAAAGAATTGTAAAATACGATTTATCGTACTTGACGGAGGTTTGATATTGGAAGATAACAATTCACCAAGATTATTACACGATTTTATTATTTTTCAATTGGATTTTCGTCGCGGGACAGAATAAAATTATGAGTATAAAAACCTGGCATGATTGTCGAATGATAATCAGAATTGTCTATACATTATATGAAACAAAACGAAATCTGATTAATTACGAATTTTTAAAACCGAAAATACGAGTTTTACAAGCAATAAAACAGGTTCCGTGAACAAAGTAGAAGAAATCTTAGAAATTCTTAAACGATCATTGTTTGAACTGAATATTTTATTTGTTAGTAAGAAAATGGTAAAAAAAATTACATGACAAAATTCAATCATATCCGCAATCGAATAATATCCGTACAGAATACGACGTAGGTACCTCAAAAAAATCTCGCCACCCTGCAGGATCAGGCAAATAGTTTCCGGGAAGCGTGAGCGTCATTTATGAGGATGAATAATACGAGGAAAGTTCTCGGGTAAGAAAAACGAGGAAAAATATATGAGAGGGGAAGAAAACAGAAAGAGGTAAAAAACGGAAAACGGGAAAATAAGGAGAGAAGAAGATGAGAAAGTGGTAGGAGAAAAAGGGAAAAAATGTGCCCGGCTAAATTACCGTAGTTGGCGTAACGCCTCGTTGCCACGAGTAGATGCGGATGGTATAACAAGGACGTTTTAAGCCTAGAACGTGAAATTCCCGAACCGGAAACTAACACCGACGCAACGTATAGATATAAGTATGCGCAGTCGTACGAGGAGCTTCGCAGACGCAGGCACTGAAAGCCAAATTGAGCAAAATTTACTTTATCAGACTGACTAAAATTTTTTAGTACAATGGCTGTAAGTAGCTATAATTGTAAATGATACATTTCCTAGATATTACTGCATTACTTATGGATTGCATATCCATTTCTTTAGTTTACTGCATTTTTTCAGTTGATCAATACCTCAATATCAATTTGTAGCAATAGTTTTGGAAAAAATTTACTGCAAGTAACGATAATCGGATAGATTAGTAACATATACAGTAGCGTTTAAAAGTATTTTGACAATATGAAATTCTTCGTCATTTTGATTTATCGTTTATCATTTATTTTTCTTTGCTTTAACTTTGTTTTGTAGCTAACGAAATTCACTTATTTTGAATAAAAATTATTGTTCATTTTTGTATTTTATATTTCTTTGCAACTAACTCAATTGCCGTCTTTGTCAAAATACTTTTGAGCATTAGTGTACTTGATTTTGTGGTTACAGCTGGAAACATAATTTTCATTTTTTAGACAACTAGCAATTTTTCTCGGCACACGGTCGGCATGAACGTTATGTACGTACTATATGTACGTATATATGTATTCGGTTAATCCGTACCTAACGAAGAATCGGGTTTGTAAATTGAGTTTAAATCAACACTAATCGGGAAGCGGAAAATAGTACTAATAAAATTGCCGACGACTATTTGTTACTCGGTGCTGAGCTGATTCTGCTGCTGCCGCCGCGAGGTTCCAGTATAATTGTTTTACCCACCATTCGCTGCAAATTGCAAAATTGTATGCAGCTGTGGCTGTAATAGAATATAAAATATATGAATAAAACATGCAAGTCAGCTTGTTTTTCTTCAATTTGGTTTGATCGCGATTTTTTTTTATTCATTTATTTTCCTTCGACTCAAACTCTGAACGTGAAATATCTTGTAATTTTTTAACCGCCAAGCGTTATTCCTTTTTACTCTGCTTTCTTCTTCTTTCCCTCAATGTGACGGCGCAATTAAGCGTCAAGTTTTAATTACAATTTTCTACTTACCAACCATCCAGCTTTGCCTCTCGACGATGTACCGTAGAAGGTACTGCGAATTATCTATGGTACACACACACACACACATATCTAACATCTAACCGCGGCGTGTTTTTTTTACTTTCTATTTGGTTCCCGGCCAACTTCAACCTAACCGACAAGTGCAACACCACCTCACGTACCTCGCGTGGCAAAACTACACGGATACTTAAGACTCACTCGAGGCAAGTTGTAGAGTCGCTACAAGTTCCGTTTGCATCAACCTCTTGCAGCTCAGCAAAGACAGGTAAAAACAAGAAAAAAAAGGAAAATCTAAAAATGTGTTCACCGGTCAAAACAAAAATGAGTTTGTCTGAAATACACGTATTCAATGTTCACGTTGATTCGAACCATTGAATAACTGACAAGGATTATTGGTATGAATATTCAAAAACGAAGTTTTAAAAGAAATCGCTAAACATAAATTAGCAGAGAAAAAATAAGAGGAAATAGGAAGCTTGATTGTTTCAATCTCAAAAATTACGATTTAAACGTGCACGGATTAGGAATTATGCATTAAACATAAGCATTAGAAATTTTGACGTATCTTAATTTATAAAATTTGTTCTTGTAAAAGTACGAGTTTACATTATAAATAAAAGCTTAAAAGTAAGGCAATTCCAGAGCAAAAGAAAAACAAAAAATAGAATAAAGTAAAAACAACAAGAAAGTAGAAGAAAAACGGAAACAGTACGTTAGGAAATTTGTCTGGGAAAGTATTGTACGTATAAAGGTTGAGAAGGTGGTTGTAAATTAAGAGATACGCTCATTGAAATTAGTCAACATTTACGTAACTGCACGGCTTTAGAAAATTAAGCGGCGTACAAGGTATACCTACAGCGTACAACCGTAATATATATCACGGCAGACCGCTTTCCAAGATAGTTAAAAAGATTTCTACTTTTCTCTTGAATCTAGAAATTTCTTACTTATATATAAATTTTCCAACAATTTATACATAGGTGTATGTATATGCATATACGTGCAATTTCTCCTTTACACGGAAACTCCGCGACCGAATGTAAGCTGGAAGAAAAGTTCGCCATAAACCAGGACAAGTTTCGTCGCAAATTACCGTATAAAAGCTACTCTGGCAACAGTACTTCTCATAATTGTAGGTACAGCGTGAGAAAAAAAAAAAAAAAAAGAAGAAAAAAAAATACGAAGAACGAATCTACCTTTGGAAATTAATTCTCATTCCGACAGAGAATGAACTGCAAAGTTCCTCTTCCTGAATCCCACTCGATGTGCCAGGTATTGAGATAATAATTATTCGACTACCCGATCACCAGCAGAGAAGGCAAAACCGATAATGACTCTATAAAGAGTTGAAGATCTTTCTTTCCACCGAGTAAATCCGACGTGAAAGGCAAATTTTCTCATCCCGCAATATCAAACGACTACACATCGTGTCAACGACCATGTTTATGGGAGTTGTCGGTAGGACTTGAAAATGTTCCAACTCAACGTGTCCCCTTTTGTTTTTCACATTTCAAGCGGATTTACGTCGTCCTCAGGCACTTTTCATTTCCCGTTTGTCCTTCACGGATGCTCGGCTTGTTGCTCCCGCGTGCATACAGTGAGGGTAAAAGCTCCTTGGCCCGTGTGTGGAACAGGAGCTGTTGAACGTCCAGCCATCATTGCAGTTCGTGTTACCCGGTGTTCTGCAAAAGAGAGAAAACATGTGATAGCTGGTAAATAGGTACGTATCCACTCACCCCGAGGAAATTCTGATTCCATGAAACTCTCAGCCATTATTGACTTGACATTGTTTTTCATTTCTCCTTTACGTCTTCGATGTTGTGCAACTGCCGGTTTTCACTTCACTTTCCAATCCTAAATTTCTAAACTTGAAATAGGATGTTATCCGTCGTTTTTCTCTTTCTATTGTACACGTTAATGGACGAGTGCATTGAATTTTTGGCACATTAAAAACTCTGATGATACTTCGATCGAATTCTAATTAGGTACTCAATGCCACGTGGACGGTTAAATTAATTCAAATAGATTCGAATAACTTTTGAAGTAATGAAGCTGTGCGTACAAAATTGAAGCAATTTTTTAAATGACTCGAAATCATTTCACACGTTTAGGTACATAGAACTGCGCATGATTTCGAGTGAGTTCGAACGACCGTATAAAATCAGGAAACTGAAACGATCTTATTTACGATCAATATAAAGCAAAACTTTTCCCATTTATAGCGATAGCGATTTACTCGCCGGAAAAACGGCGACTTGTCAATTCTCACAGAAGCATGACCAATTATCTGTGACAAAACAAACTGAAGCAAGTCTCTTTGAGCGTGTAACTTTCGTTGCATCCTGATTTCCATCGTAGATGTTCGAAGAAGTTCCGCTTTCCTGTGCGGAATACGTATTTACCGGCAACCCTTGCTACGAGTAACTCTTATAAAATTTTTTTCGTTTATCTAAGTAGACTCATAAATATATACCAGTCCTTCGTTCGTCTACGACTGAACTCAAATTATCGATAAATTATATCGCTACCTTTTTTTTTCTTTTTTTTTTCTAACTTTAGTTTGAAGCAACAGTTCGGCCCGTTCGTTAAACTCCGAAATTCCTCCAACTACCGACGCCATGCTCATCGTAAATTCATAACCACGGTAAAGAAATGACTCCCTAATCAGGCCTCAACCTTAAGAATGATAAAAAATAATTGAATTTCGATCGAATCGATTATTTTTTCCGGATTAATCGAGTATGATCGATAATTTTTCCTCACAATCGGTTTTGGTTTTTTTACTTCCACGAACGACACAATACAATATCAATTAATGTAATTAAACTATCAATTATTATCATTGCCTGACTTACCAAGTAGCTACTTGATGCATTAAAGGAAAGCTAAGTAAGTATTTTCATCGAAACTGTAAAAAACACCAAAAAACTTTTCCGTTTCCGCAAACTGCACCGTTTCAAAAAAATACGAAATAATCGATTAATTTTTACCAATTCAATCGAGTCGTGTTCGACAAGTTTAATCGATGGATCGATTACTTTTAGCTCAGTGACCATCGCTACAGTCAACCTCTAATCGAAGGGCACTCGGGCGTACACACCCTGCAATGTACAATGCACTCGATTCCGCAGCCACAGATCAGGGATGAACTCTGTAGAATTTTGGTAGGCAGCTACACGGTCCGCGGCATTAGGCTGACTTGGTACTTTTGATCGGAGACTGCGGGTAATCCCCCGAATCTACGCTGTACCCACTTCCCTCGGTATCGCAGGACCCGCGAGTGTGATTATGAACGAACACGGGTACGCCAACAGGCTCACAGACATCCTGCACACCGCTCCCCAAGCCTGGCAGTGTTCACCGCATTGCGAGATTATATCATGGTTTATAGTATGCCGCAGCAAATGTTTAATCGACTGATGCACTGCAACGATGTCGTCTCTGCAGCGGAAATAAGGACTCCGCCTCGCGTTTGTGCTCCAACTTTCGTGTTTTACGGTGAATCCTGCTTGTCAACGATGTTGTCTTTGAAAAAAGCCAGGAAGTGGAAAGAATCTGAAAACCAACCGTCGTTGTACACGCGATATTTATTGGGAGAACGATTAATTGGTACGGAGATTGACACAACGATTGAGATAGCGAAATAAGTTCCTTCAATTCGTAAAATCGAAGCTAAACGATTTCAACATTATTAAAAAAATTTCTGGTAATCATAAGAAAAAACAATAAACTGTAACTTCGCGCCAAGATAGATTGGTGATTGATATAACTTTATACACATGGATTAACATTCCCGGTTTTTACTTACAAACCAATATCGTACATTGTTTGTATAATGTGTAATGAAACAATTATCGTCTTGTTTTGTTAAAAATTTCTCTATGATACACTTGAAATAGATTCTCGCAACATGAAAATACACTTACTAATTATAAAAGTAAAAGTTTGTCAATTAAAACTTTTAATGACTTTGCATGTAAGATTTTTTTAATTCACTGTAGGGAATCGACTGTAAATATAACTAAGAGGAATAAATCATATCAAATCATTTGTAGAGAAGTAATAAATATTCATGAATGAAACGGGTTGACTTTCATTAAAACTGGAGAAACCATACGTTTTTGGTGTTGAAATGAAATGATGCCATGTGACAAATGTGTAGGCAATTCTTCTGAAATTCGTCAATATTAATTTGTCAATTTCAGATGAAATTCATTGCATACAAAATTTTCTTCTCTTTGGTCCGTCTTTTCGTCTCGCTAATACTTCAACTTTCAGTAATCAGCGCACGTAGTGCAACAGTAGCGGTTGAAAGTTAAGAGTTGTATTATTATATCTTCGCGTATACATGTATGTATGTAACAGTTAAGGTTCCACGTCAAGATTTCAAAGTTTCAACACGACAACATCCATGCAACTAACTTTTCGCCGGTAAAGACGTTTCAGTTTTGTAGTTATACCGAGTTTCATCTGTATTCCTGCATCTTCTTTGTTGTTATTTTTGCACCTGAGTTATGGAGGAAAATAGTGGCGGAAAATTTTTACGTGCAAGCTTTTGCGAAAATGATGAAAATTCGTATGAAAAATTGTCGTGCGAACATTTGGATCGGCCTTCGTAACAGTAATTGATTAAAAAAAGAAAATCTGCCAACAAAATTTCACCAGCAGGTCAGACTTTTTGTACAAAATTTCAATATTATTCGAAAAGGTCCGACAAGCGATTACGATTTGGTGATTTTAAGATTCGTTTGTAAAATTTCCAACTTGCAGTTACGTTTTTATAAACGCAGTTACAAATTCGTTTCAAAATTGGTTAATTTAATCGTTCCGTTACTCCAAGCATGCGTGATTAACAACAAAAACATTTATTGCATAGCTGTTGTATCTTTTGAACAAATGTGCAACAAAATCTTGCGGCTTCCATCGTCGTGCAAAAAACTTTGGCACGCTGGCCAGCCACGCCTTTATTTTTCATTCGTATCGTTTGAATGAATTGTTACTTTTTGCTCCCGTTTTAGTTTCACTTGTCGCAATGAAAACTCTGTATCACGTTTTAAAAATGACGGTGAAAACATACGGACAAAAGTTACACGGTGATAATTGTTGAAGGAATCTTGGATGATTTTACATCGATTATACTTTCGAAATCTTGAAAATTATCTCGAGAATCTGCGAGTGCCGTGAAAAATTAATCGCGAAGATTTTGAGCGAAATTCTTTCATTTTAGGTGAATCGTGTAGATTTTATTTTTGTTTAATAAATGAATAAATCAGATGTGCATAAACTTGTTATAAATAAAACTGCGAATATGAATTGTTTATCATCATTCATTCGTCTTTTTATTCATTCACAAGATTAAAATACGCTTTTTCTATATATAAATGTTCATTTTCAAATTTAATTCGACACTTTTCTCGTAACAAATCTTTTCTTTAAACAATGACAGTTTTTTGTTCGTACTGAGCTTTTACAGGCAGATATTTTAACGACGGATTTTGCCAAGCCGTTGTGCCACGTTTTCGTTACACCGATTTCATTTTCGTGGGTGGCCTTTCACTTTTAATTGATATAAGCTTGCTAAAATTGTTATATTTTCACTGAAGGTTGGAAAAAAAAAAAATTAGGCCAGACTTTATTTAATAAAAAAAAAAAGTTTATATTCCAAAATCGGATGTATTGAGATGTGCAACTAGATTGAAAATTTGGACTACGAAGTATTGATTGGATGTTGATTCTGCGGCGTCTTCTCGCAGAGTGATAACCGGTGAACAAATTCATCCACGCACGCAACTTGTACTTGACTAGTTTTCCTATTTTGTTTTACGTAGTAGGCGCGCTATTCAACCTCTTACGCTCACAACGAGGTAGAACAAGCCCTGGGACTTGGAATTAGTCGCAAAATATCTCTGAACATTCCTTACAAAAGTAATTTACTTTTGCTTACTGTACAACAATTAATCCACTCGAGTGATCGTATTTTATATCTCACCTTTATCGACGAAATATTAGGGTCAGAAAATTGAGAAAGAAGATAAAAAAAGAAAGACAAAGTTACTCTCGTAATGAGAAAGTTTAATGAAAAAGAATTCCGGTATTTCACACGCGCAAAAAGTTAAAAGTATTTCAACGTAATTGGCTCGTATTTTTGTTTTTTTTTTTTTTATATACGTTACGCACAATAATTGGAAAAGTTACGTACAATTGAATTTCACAGTACCTGATACTCGTACATAGATGACATATTCTAACATTAGTGACGTCACATGATACCGTTTTCAACCTGCTGTGACAATTTCCTTCCACACGGTTTCAGGTGTAAAAAGAGAAAAAAAAATCGCAAATCGTTCTTCCCTAAACTTACCAAACTACAAATTATGATAAAAAGAAAGAAAGAAAAAAAAAACCGACGAAACTTCGTTACGAGGCAAGAACATCATTTCTCTGCTTGGTTCGCATAAATGTCGAAAAAATTCGGGAAGTTATTCGGTTATAATTCGTCGAAGGAGTTTGATGTTGGTGTGGAAACGCGGAATCGGGAGTAAGTCATTACCAGACTGTGCAGGTAGAGAGTGAGAGAGCAAGGGCTTTGAAGAACACAAATACCGGGTTGGTTATACGTAGAGCAACCGGCTTTGATCCGCAGTCTCATGTCGTCTGGCGTTGCAGACGCCGCGTAGTTTCGCTTCGGCTATACGTAGAAACTTTGGCACTGGATGCCCACTTCTGCAGCAAGAGCACACAACCGATGTGAAGAACAAACTGCTGACTATTTGTCCGCGAACAACCATCCCGAATAAACAAACCCCACAATTTCCCCTTTCTTTCAACGTCCATCCCATAAACCACCCCGATATCCAATTCCACAGTTTCCAAGCACCTATTCTCGCCGATTTAGAGTGCCGCGTATATTCTTCTGCATATATTTCACAACTTCTCGCATTTATGTCTCGATTTCTTTCCAGCCTGCTTTAATTTCTCTACCCAGAAAAGCGAAAAGTAAAGCACAAATAGAAAAAAAAAAAACAAAAAAAGAACCCTGTTCCACTTGGAAAAATTCATTTTCCACATAATTCAATTCTTCAATTTCACGTTTACAATTTTAATTTTTTGTCTTTTCTCCTTTACATTTCTTAATTCAGCCACTGGACGAATTACGAAATTGGGTCGAATAGGATTCTGTAACAGACAATAGGCTACAGGTAAAAAAATTCAAATTTATTATGCTTATCCTCTAGGCGCGAATGAGAAGTAAAGCGGTAAGAGAATTACTGGTCACTTGCCAAGCAACCTTGGCAAATCGATAGACCTGTCATTTAACACTTGTCGAAGTCTTGTGAATTTCTCGTTTTTTTCACGAATTAATTATGTGATGTGAAGAAAAAAGTTTAAACTACGGAACCTGTTGCTAATAATAAATTGTAAAACAGACGCAACGACAAAGAGGACCACAAATAATCGACGTACATTTTTATAAAAGTCAAGTTCAAACACTTATAATCGTTAATGTTTACACATTTATTTCAATTTTATTGCTGAATGAATGATGACGAACGAATGTGATTTTGATTGAGAAGATTTAACAAATTCGTTTCAATAAACGAAATTGAAAATGTTATTTACAAATTATCCAACGAATTTTTTCCTTATTGATTTTTCATAAATTGAAGATAAAATATTAGTTTTAACGCTTAGTATATGATCGTTAATTAAAGGTGATCCCCCTTAATTAACCAGGGTAACACTGGATCAGAATTTTCTTGACGAATGTTTCGTGGTCAAATTATACTTTAGATAAGACGCTTCAATTAGGAGAGAAGAGATAGCGGGATGGAAATTCTTGCGGTGCATATTGCCCGCAGGTGAATGTACATCGCAGAAGATACGAGAAGGGCGACGGCATTCCCTTCAATTCGCATCGGTTGCTGTGCGCGCAAAGAGATAATGTAAAAGTTGGGTTATGCGGCCGTGCTTTTAGCGATTTGAAAAAAATTCACGATAAAACTACGGACTGCAAGTTTGTCACCGGGATGCTCCTTTTATTTCCACTGGATCCTGAATTCCGGGCATTACAGAGTTTTGAATTTATTCCTTCGGCTCCGCCGCATTGCTTCTGCGGCATCCCTGCCGCAACCACCGCAGCTATACCTGCTATCGCTTGCTTCGCTTTACATGCCACGGTTATTACGCCTAACCACTTTTCTACTATTTCGGTTTTTTTTTTTTTTTTTTATTACATCTTTTTTTTTTGGTTTGTTGTTCGTTCGGCCCTAACTGCGGCAGTCTCTCAATTGGTCACATTTAATCTTTTCAAGTTAAATCGACTCGACGTTGCATCTGCATGTGAAAATATAATATTATCACAAAGACAGATTCACCAAAGTCCTAAATATTATAGATACCTAGTTATAATATTGTTCCGCAAAAATTAAATTTTCGGACAAAGAGTTTGCGGTGATGTTAGTGAAAATAAGGTTTTTTACGGTAATAAAAATCGAACAATCTCTCGCCTTAATGTTTTTGTGTTCACAGAGTTATTCCTGAAAAAGAAAACATCGCAATGATTTTGATATTCAGAAATACTATCGACCGGACTATAGACGTAAAATGAAAAATTCAACGGTCGCACGCTTGAAGAGACAAAAAAAATATGAATCTTTGACGATAATCGAACCGTAAATTCAGTAATAAAACCGACTATCAGGTAGTCTGAACTGGTTCGTCGATCCTGTAGACAAGTTTATTCTCATACAATCAGTAAATGTATCAATAAGTTGTATTGTTATCAATATTGAAGAGTGGGAGAGAGAAAAAAAAAACAAAGAAAAATGAAAGTAAATAAGCAGAAGGAACAAATTGGCGAATTACTCACGGGGCGTTGGTTTTCATTTATTTTTCTTTCCTCTTTACCCTTCCAACTTTATCCTTTTCTTTTCCATTCTGTTTCACCTTGTCAACGGAGCCATTTTATGCGGCAATTCGCGGAACGTGGCGGGTATATAAATTGCAGAGATTATGGTCAGAGGTCAGCAATCCCTGTGAGCCCAAGAACTGCTCGCTCAATTACGTAATCGTAAGCCGGGAAACAATTCACGAAACGTTGAGATATACATAGATAATACATCAGGCTGTTTCAGAAATCAATAACTTACCATTTTCCACCATGGCATCCCCTATAAATTTTTTTTTAGGTTAAAAGAAAGGTTTTGTCAGAAGATGAGCGTCCTACGTTATGTGGAAGATCGCGCTCCGTCGATTTTTTACTTTTATACATTTTTTAAACTTATGAAGTATCGTGAATAAAATTTTCTTTTATTGCTTACATCAATCTAAATATCAATTTACGTTGCAAAGAAAACCCGCACTTGTGATATTAAGTCTCTAGTTGATGTTTGAGAAGCGTATCCGACGACTTTTTCATTATTAATTCATTCTCATAAAATAGTTACAATTTAATGTGAAATTTCAAATTAAGACAATAAGATTCACGGTTGATATATCGTTTTATGGATCGTGATCTTTGGCTAGAATATGAATTGAAGTGCTACAGTATGCTTCTTCGCAAATACAAAAAAATGTGAACAAAAAGTGAAAAATCAACTGATTGTGAGCGCGATTTTCCACGTAACGTAGAACGCTCACCTTTCTACAGAATCTTTTTTGTAACCAAAGCCAGTGGGAAGGGAAGGCGAAAAGAACAGACAAAGAAGAAAAAGCAGAATTCCACCCTCAGATTGTATGCGGCGTAATTACGCGTCTGCACGCTACAGGATAAGATCCTTCGCCTCTGGAAGAACGATGATGCGAAATTCTTGTGATCTGCAAGCTCGTGATTGACGCTTTTTCGCCAATTTTCCCGGCCCTTTTGCGACTCTTGCCGAACTCGAAAGGCGTCCCGCGTTCTTTTCCAGCAACCAGTTCCGAGTTTTTTCCCACCCTTGACTTTTTCATTCTCTTAAATTGATCGAAATAACAATAGTGATTCGCTTACGAGGTTAAAAAATGGACATTACTGATCACGTGGCTCCTGATTTCGTGAACGGCACAGTTATACTGCCGAGCCCTTTTTTCGCGAATAAGTTTTTCTCAGCGTTCGTCGTGTGCAGCTGTATAGACAAGGGAATACGATGAGGGCGTTGTGACGAGGCGTCTTTGAGATCTACGAAAGCAATATTATTCAAAATTTCACCAAGACCGAATATACGAGCGACAGGACGAAAGGTTTAATCACTCTTAAATTTGAGGCGCGACGGGATTCGAGGTCTTTTGAAGTTCGCGACGGTTAATCACCCTACAAAATCTTGAGGAACATCCGTGTTCTCCTGGAAAATCGTATATACCTACCTATATGATAACCCGGTGAATTCTCAAACGAGATCCTGTGAAATCTCGTAAAACCTTTGAAGTATTTGTGTGTGAGATTTACGAGATTCTACAAAATCCTGGCAATATTCAAGCCTATCTTTACGCTGTACTGTAATTAAATTTTCATAACACATTCCGGAAATAATTGTACAGATTCAATTCCGTTGCTTTTGCACAAGAATTTTGACAAATCAGCACGAATTTTCTATGCATCTTGATGATGGTGAAAATGGCATACCTGAAAGGATTCATACGTCTTTCTTTATATCCCATGGGATTTATCGTTATTTATGATTTACATCCGAACGCACGATGCTTTGCATAAAAAAAGCATGTACGTAAACTGGTCGCTATTATATTTATAGAAACACCGTTTTGATCGAGAAATAATTATCCCTACGAAATTCCTGACGTTTATAATATTATTCGTACAACTTTCCCGTTGTGATCATTAAAAATTCCGACTGTAAAAGTGAGAAAAAAAAATCACGCCGAAAGAAAGTATGGTGAGTGATATGATAATGACATCCGCAGGAAGTGGAATTGATTAATTTCCACGTTGAGTTATAAATTGGTGCCTGCATAAATATATACTCAAGTAAATATATACATCAGGTAAACTTTTGTCGAAAAATAAAACTTCCGGGAGACAAAAGTGGGAGGACTGCATTAGCGCATTTACATTTTAGGCATCTAAGGTATACGTCAACTTATTCTTCGCTTTGTCATGCTAAAAACGTTGCTGGGATTTTTACGCTGGCTGTACGCGAGCTTTTACGCTGATATTTCCTTCTCAGGCTCGTCGTCATCGTCGAGGAAAATTGCAAAAATGGATATAAAAATGTCAAACGATATTTTCGCCGGAGAATTCGCCGCCTCGTAAAATAATCAGGGTAAATATAATGAAATTGAATACCGTATGCGCGCATAATATGAGAAGCTTGCGGGGTAGATTTAGTCCGCAGAAGTTATCGTGGGTATGCTTGCAATTTTGATCTTTTATTTTTTTTTTTGTTTTCTTTTACTTGAGATAGAATTTTCACGCGTATTTTGTTTTCACCGCGGTATATAATTACAGCTTTCTGCAGTTTATTCCTATCCGCTGGGGTTGCGGAATCATTAATATTTATCCCTGCGAAACTTACGGGGTGAAGCGTGATGCGCTACCGGAATTACCGACTTTCTTGAAATTCGGACCTTTCTTCGTCCGCGGAGAAAAGTTTATTCAACAATCTCGGTACAGCAAGCGTGTATTATATATATATATATATATATACATAAAAGGTAAAAATTAATTTCAACATCAAAAAATAACAAGCCGTAGTTTCGAGAGTTTGGAACTCTGCGGGTACGAGATTCGGTTTCAAAATGGCAAGTCATTTGAGTAATTAGCAATTAATACCAATAAACTGAGTTCGCCACATAGAAAATCATATTATATAGTAAATAATGCAAAGCTCGGAATACTTTCAATGAAATAGAAAAAAGTTGGGGTTAATCATCAGTTTTTATAACGAAATAAATTAGATAACGTAAATTTGAAAAATAGGAGCAGGAATTTCACCGTGGTTTCGGAGTCCCATACGACGATGTAAATTCGTTGGTTTGTGTATATAAAGATATTTATATAACGGTAGATAGGTATATGAAAAAGGATGACGGGTACAGTCGCGTCGTTTCCGCAAATTAAGCGGGGAATCGCGGCGGACAAAACATTGACGCGGTTACGATAAATCATCGCCGCCGCGCGATGTCGGAATCACTGCTAAATAATATACATCAGGTCATAATTCAAACGGAATTTTATATACGCGATAGCTGTACCTACGTAAAAATACATCCCCACTCTCCGGGCAAAAATTAATATTTTCAGATCGGGATGCGAGCAACGATAAACAAGCACTGCGCAATTGGGCTCGCTGTCAGTTTTCACTCTTTACACTATTCTGTTTTTTTTTTTTTTTTTATATATATATACATATATTAGAGCTTTATTTACAGCCTTGGTCATCGACATTCACATTTTTCCGAATAAAAATTAATAATATAAATTACATAAAAATTGAATCCAAAAATCGACTCGAATTTTGGAGTACAAAAGTATGATTCATATTAAATTCACGACACGTTTCGCCTAAGCTTCAATTTAGGGGCTCTAAAAAGTTGCAAAATTTTCCTCAACCTTCCTGCACCTTTTCCTCGGGGATTCTCCGACCACAAAATTACGGCTTTCATTATTTATCGCGAACTTCAAGGACAATACCGTCGTCGTGTTTTTTTTATTTCATTCACCCGGAAATATCGTCCCGGATGGTTGTTTTTCTTCTCCGCACGTCTCCCATGCACCTGCTGCACTCTTGCATTGGATTATTGTCTCTCGCTTCACCGTATTTCCCGATCCTTTGTATCCTTTATCCCTTCGGACTGACAGGGCATGCTAGGCGCAGTTCAGCTGCAAGCTTTCGCCAGCCTGGCGTATAAAGCTCGTTGAATCGGACACGTGACCTGCGGCAGAACGTTCAGCGATAAAAACGGTGATATTGAAGCTTGAAATTCTATTCTTTTTCATTATTCACGCCCAATTTTCTTCTTTTCGTTTCGTGTTTTAATTTCTTTAGCGACACTTGAGAAAAAAAAAAAACTCAATGAAAGAAAAAAAACGACTTAGAAATAAGGAAGTGAAAAGCATACCCGCAGCTTCGCGTGTCAACCACAGCGATTTGAGCCTCGTTTATATGGAGGTTCTATACAGATTATGCCTAGGTACATGTACGTCAGGAGACGTCGTTGCAGGAATCACCCTCCCTTCGTAAATGTATATGCATATCATGCGATATGGATGAGGGCGCCAGCTTGTCACAACTAATTGCTAATCACGGTAAATTTACATAACCGTGTACATGCCGCATGCACGCTTGTAAGTAGGGGTAAAGCCTCCGTTAAAGATTACACCGAATTTCAATCGACCCAGCTTTGAAAGCTGCGACACCGCCAACAAACGAGAGAAGGGAAAATTTACTTTAGGGTGAATTGGAACGACAATCTGAAGCAAAAGCTTGGAAAAGGGGGGGAAACCTTTCCAAAAATCTACAGCGATGTTATTTCGCGCTTGTGATAGTAAACCCGAACGAAACAACATTTCCACTATTTATATAAATAAATGTGAAAATGAGAAAATTCGAACAACGTCGGTTAAGGTATAAAAAATTTGAGAGACGAGAATCAGAACTTTCATGATCATGAAATTCTAGTGTTTTTTATCCGATGCTGATGTTTTTGGGCAATTTTGTTCGCTAAACAGACTCCAATAAATTGTTTGAACAATATTCAGAAAATATGACCTTGTAATGTACTCGTAACAGGCATTATTTTATTCACTCTGGGGATAACTCTTAAACTGTTATTACAGGATTAAATATTCGTTATATTTTTATCAATTAAGCTTCGGATATCTGGGATTAAAATATAAGCATGAAAACATTCGAGTCGGACATGAAAAAAAAACACCCGATTTCACTTACAACAAGTTTTAACGTTCCAACTATCAAACCTTTTCTCAAATTATTGACACCATTTGCTTGGTGTTGTCATATTTCTGTCACATAGTAGAGATGTCTGATCATTTTTTGAATGCTTTTTTCTCTACTCCCAACTTTTGATTCAGACTACGAACCCCACTCCTCATTATAATGGGTTGGAGTAAGTATTTCTTGCTTTGCGAAATTTACTAATTACCGATTTTCTGTTAATTCTCCGTCACACTATTTTCCATATGTAATTACGACGTGAATAATTCGGCTTACGTTTCGCCGTTGGTTCCTCTGCGAAAAAGATCGCCTTATTTCTGATACGCCGACGTCGCTTCATCCAATTTCTAGCCAACGTTTTTTGTATCTTCCGTTTTCGCTGCCTTTCCGTTATCGCACTCGCACCGACTCTCGGGTCCTTCATAATTCTCGCTCTGGTTCATTTGCTCGTTCAATCGTACGTGCATGGCAACCAACAGTTTTTCCCATTCTCCCCCTGGCCGAGTTTCCAAAAAGTCAAGGTCTAGACAATTAGTTTCGCTTTGTTTTACACTCGTAGAATTTTTCCTTTGTCTCTGATTTTTCATTCGCATATGCATGTAATAACTACCTGTTCCATGATAAAATTTTTACCGCCCCTCAAGACCGTCCCTATGTATTATTTTCAACTTAAACCTAATATTAACTATCGGATAAACGTCGCATTACGCGAAACAATATACACAGCTTTGCAGACGATTAATTGCGGCGAAATTATACCCTTGCATCAATGCATCCAGAAAATAGTACAATAGCGCAATTGTACAGATTGTACATCATGCAAGCGTAAAGTTATTCCAGAACAAACCGTACGTGCACAATGTATAATGTACAATATACAAATATCACGTTCCGACAGAGCCAGAATACACAAGGAGCGATATGACAGTGTCCCCAGTTGCCGCCGTTGTGTCTATAGAGTCGACAAAAACACGTGTTCAGCCTGCATGGTCCCTGCCCATACAACTTTGTACAAATATAAGCGAGATCTACCTTCTTGTGCTTTTTGGTCAATAACGTGGATTCAAATGTCGTGTGATAAACATTGACACAGGTAAAAGAGAGTAATTCTAAATCCACGTTACCGTCTACGCGAAGTTTCCGTTCATATATAACTTTTGTGTAGAAGGGATCTCCGTTTGAAACTCCAGAGTTTTCAATTTTTTTTTTTTTTTTAATTTTCTCCCTCGCAAGTACAAATACGGACTGTCAAAATGCCCGGGATAACAAATGAAAAAGTGGTCAACAGTTTGGAAGCAGTTGAAATTTTGAAAGAGTTTACATTATTTTTTTGGTATTCGTTCTTTTCGCATTGTTTTTGACGAATGATTGGAGAAGGATAGAGATAAGGAGGGAGAAAATGTATTGCGTTAAAATTTTGAAATTTTACTTAACGCTAAACCGTTTGAATCAAGGTTCATCACTCGTAAAACACATTTTTTCTTATAATTCAGCTGGTTCAAAAGTAATATTCACGCTAAGTATGCCACAAATTATCTTCAACGAAGGAGTCAGAATTTTTTAATGCCTAAAATCAATTACTCAATCAGTTATTGATATACAAGGTGAGATATATCTACGGTTGAACGACATTGGACTGATTGAAAATATTAGTTACTCGAAAATGGTGATGAAATTCTCGAAAAAATTACAGCATGTATAATCAGTTTCCAGTTTCAATTCAGAGGGGAGAAGCTAATTCTTCGACTTGGGCAAAATCAGTTTTGAATTAGATTTGCTGCAAGCAAACTTCCTAAAATTGACAAAACTTTGAACATTACCTTGTTTTTACAGCGATTGATCAGCAATTTTTATTTTATTATCATATATTATTTATTTTCCAAGTATATTGGCATCATCTTCACCGACGCTGAAAGTCGACCTTCCTTAAGTCCAATAAAACCGCACATCTTACGGAGAACAGATTATTTGATAAGCTTACGAAAAAAAAAAAAAAAACTGTTGGGTGTTGAAACATATGGTCAGGTCACGTTTGCAATAACCTAACACAACTTGGTCGTGGAAATCGGGTGAGGAGAAAAAGTGCTGGGTGTGTTTTTTCTCGGGAAAAAAGAGAAGGCGAAGGAGTAGGAGGAGAAGGAGGAGGTAAAGGCACGGAAAAGCGAGAAAGGGAAAGGAAGAAAAAAGCCCGTCGATCTCGCGATAAGATTCCGTCGTCGTTGGTCGGGTTCTACCGTTCAGAATTAGCGTCCACATCGGCGCTAATCTCGGTTATACAGAAACGCGGGGTTCACCGGATGGCGAAAAGCGAAGGGTGGAAGGTAAAAGGGTGGAAGATTCTTGACTGGCTGCGATCTCGATTCAACCTGGCGGAGAAACATCCAAGGAAATCATGTCCGTCATGCAGAGATGTCTAATTCCACAGAACGGATCCTCGTAAACTATACAGCGGCTATTTTCTGTCTAAGGAAAGTGCGTCTATGTTCCCTAAGGTCGTACGGTACTCCTACCCTTACCGACCGAGTAAAGTCATCCTTTTACGAAAAATGTGGGAATAGTAACACGTGTAAAAAAAACCATACATTTTTTTACGATTTTCCGGATATGAGTAACTTTCCTAAATTTCGCTAGAAAAGAGCGAGGCACCGTAGAAAGTTGAAACCTTTCCGTTCGTTTGTTTATTTAATAAAGGAAGAAAAAGGTCGGGTTTGCTTGATCGGTAACAGTAGAAGTATTGCACGACCTTAAAGCTGTTCGCATACTCAATAGATTAAAATAGCGATTGTCCCAAATCCCGATGTTTGTTCGAGGTTTCTTTATCGATCGGTTTACGTAAAGGGAGAGTCGAAAATGCGCTTCGAGAGGTGAAATTTAGAGCCGAGCTTTCCTTAAACATTGTCGGACGAATTGGACTTTCAAGTTTAGTCGAGAAAATTGGCAAATCAATGATTCAAATTATCCAGTTATGGTAGTTATTTTAAATGGTGTCTGACAACGTACCATGGATCACGTTATTCCACTTTCTGGACGAATCGCTCTCGGTTACGGACTGTGGTGAAAATAAAAAGAATAAATAAACGACAAATTACGACCGCCGAAAAATATCTTCGAGAGTATAGACCGAGCGAAGCGGTGGCGGTTTCAGAGTCGTTAGTTTAACAAGCCGAGAGATATACGATTATCCATTTTGCCGGGGCTGGTGCAAACCGTGCAAGCCGTTCAAATGTCACCCCAACGCCGGTAGACCAAGGGTTCGAGGTCAGACCCCGTCGGGATGAACCTTATTTATTTTACGACGGGGAGGATCTACTATCCTGATGAACGTCGTTGAGTGCCAAATCTCCCCCTGTTTTCTGTCAGTTTAAGTCCTATTATCGTACGTACGAATAACGTGGCAACAAGACTCGAACTCGACTAACAATGCATCACCTATTATTTTCAACAATGTGTATTGGATAAGTTCTCCATTATAAATAAAAAAAGGAACACGCATCCATTACACATTACTTTTTTTATTCGCAATGGAGCACTCACTCGTTACACGTTACGTTTGTAATTTGTAAGGCTGCACTCATTCATTTCACATTACGGAGTGTAACGTATTTAACGAATGCAGCAGCGTGTTATCAAAGTAATGCATTATTCACAATTCTGATTCGAATACTGGTAATTTGATCATGTATGTACATTTTATTTAATTTTTTTCTACTATTTGGAGACATTGCAATCGCGCGGTTGAATATTTAACGTATAATTGTCACTCGATCGATTCTGGATATCATTTCGAATGTTACTCAAGCCAAGTCAGTCAGTTTTGTGATATTGGCCAAAAATCATAATCAAAGTGATCAGGCACTGACTGACTTTTGCTGGATTGTGGGAGAAGAAAGTGCACTTTTGTAACATCACTACACACCCACTTCGTGCCTAAGACTCTCCCGAAAATTTTCCATTCAAGTTACGAAGTAGTTGAACGTCAGTGCAATTTGAAAACGACGTAAAGTCCTGAAGAAGCTGTAACTAATCTTGGACTGTCCGTGCTATCGTAGAAGGCAACACATTACCAGTTTAAAAGTGCGAAATGGAAGAAAACAGTTTTGTACCAAAAGTAAATTTTCAGTTGATAAGTACATACATAGATGGCGGAAATTCATTTCATTAAAAGGCCTAAAGGGGAAGGACCAACCCAAGACGACGTCGATGACGATGAGCTTTCGCAGCGAGTTGAGCTTGGATTCACCGGTAATGGAGTAACCTTGACCCTGTGCTCGTTCCACGAATGAGGAAAGAAAAATAAGGAGATAATAAAAAGATAGAATCGGTGAAAAATCCAAACTTACGAGGTCTTTGAAGTCGGCTAAGTGGGCTGTGTAAGAAAGTTGTGTTAAGAGGATCGAATTAAGAGCGATATCGTTGGGTGAGCTTTATACCGCCGGATACAGTGATCCGATCCTTTTTATTCATTCTTTGCCTCGTTTCGCATCCCTCGATCAATTTTCGTAATATATCATGTACTTTGTACGCTGCACACGCGTGCCTTTACTCTTTGTCACAGTACTCAAACGAAACTTAATCATCCCTGAAACCCAATGGTCCATGCGACGGAGATAAAATTTGCGATTTTCAATATCTCTCTCTCTCTCTCTCTCTCTAATGGTCCGCAACATCCTGTACATTAGAGATAAATATCCACAACTATGACGAACGCGAATCCACGTATCCTGTGGCACAACGATCATTCTCCGGTACAGTCACTGAGGCTTCTCATCTCTGACGAGCATTATTTTTTCTCCTCAAAAGAAAAAGAAGAAGAAGAACCATACCGACACCGAATCGTTCTGAAACAGTTATCGTTGACAAGTTCGTGACCATTTTATTTTTTGGTAAGTTTCCAATTCATCAAGTTGGAATATTTTATTCGTTAACGACGTTTCGGTCGGGCATCCGCCAACCATGAACAAGAAAAATTTGACAACTATCGGGCTAACATCTTGCTTGAGCCATTTGAGTGCGCGACCGAAACGTCGTTAAAAAATAAAATATTTCAACTTGACCTACCATGAGGAAGTGTAAATTTATTTAAAACAATTATCGACATCGAGCATTGATTTACAGACAGGCAAAACCTGGTCGACGGAATTGTTCTTCATATTTTACACTCCTCACCGCATCGCTGAAGCGACGCTCCTTTATCGGTACCTCTCTTCCCGGAAACGAAATGAGGAAGGGATGCCGTAAAGGAGCTTTTTCCACAACTCGGTCATGTATACGCCGTACGTAGCTACCTATACAGAATGCAATATTAATCCAAGAAGCTCTCGAGGGGGGAATAAGACGAGCGCAGTTTGTGGGTAATAAGAAGCTGTTTTTCCTTCGCCGGATTTCCCGAGGATCGTGCAGACGGTATACATGGCTGCTCGAATCGCAAAACGGATTTGTCTCGACGTAGAGAAAACACGAAGAGGAAAAAAGAAAAGGAGAAAAAAAAAAAAAAAAAACGAACACATCCCTTTCTTCTGCGAATATCTTGAGTGGCTATTCACACGAGTCTGAACAGTCTTTTGCTCCGGCCGGTTATCAATGAAATGTCTTGCTTCGCAAGGAATTGTCAGCACTTTTTTGAGATTTTATGTAAAAATCTTCTCGTTTCGTTTGTTTATTTATTTATTTACATAGTTTTTTGCCTTTGATACTTGACTCGGAGCTAACTTGATAATTAATTACGTAGATTCACGTGTGTTTCTTGTCACAATCAGTCATACCGTGAACGAAATTACTCGAACTCTTTCACACGACTTTTACTAATTTCAGATCACTATCCGACTCGTCGTTTTCCTACAAACAAGACGTCGGGTATTTTGTGTAATTAGCGCTAATAATTGATTCGAAAAATCGTTGACGAGCATCGAATGGTTTTGACCGCGTTAGAAATAATCGTCTTGTTACAGAACGGAATTATGGTACGACCAATGTTTCAGAATTTATCCGAGTTGTTACTAATTAGGGGTTGTTGCGAAGGTTAAAAATAAATATTTCACGTAGATTAGAGTATAATGATCGGGTTTGAACTTTCATTAGTGGGAGATGTTCGTGCCAAGGCATGTATTTTCAAACTCAATGCTTGTGCGAGAAGAACAAATTTAAAAACGGTACATTATAGTAACAAGGAAAATAATACACAGTTTTACAAAAGATTTGCTGCAATAACTATAAACAACATCGTAAAGTATGTACTAAGCCGCGAACTTGTCAGATTGTTTTTTTTTTGTTTTTTTTTTTTTTTTTTTTACGAAAGAAAAATTCTTCAACGGCAAAATTATACTGCAACGGCAACGTCATTAATTTCAGAGCGACGTTACCGCTTACCTCGAGCCTCCGTTTATTTGTTTATTTATTATTGCGTTTAATTTGGGGAAGTAAATTTGTCTTAACTTCCGCTAAAATAAGATTGATTTCGTTTATACGGGTTGCGGGTTTAAGCTCGTAATTAATTGCTTGGGTAGCTATACAATGTTCAGGTCGAGGGCAAAATCCCCCTGACCTTGGTTCCATTTTTCCAAATTATAAAGAGGAAGAAAAAGGGAAAATATAACCGAAGCCCTGCAGATTATCACCTGCGACAATATATTTTCCTACAACTCGTAAAGCGGGTACAAATTGACTCGGGAATATTGAGTTACGGCGTAATTTCGCCTCCCTTGCTCGCTCTAAAGCTTCGTACAGCGGCTAATTACCGCGCTACTAGTTATCTTATCGATTAAACGAGAATCTAGACTGCGAAGCTTACGTCGCTACATAAGTAATAATTGCAAGATCGCAGATGCTTTCGGGTAACTCGAAGCGTTATAATAACCTCGCTCAGTAATAATACTTGATCGCTAATTGTATCCGTTGATTTTGATTTTTTTTTTCTCATTTGTCTGCGACGACCAAGTACTCGACATGTTTTGAATGTGGGATAAACTGGAAGTGGAATTCTGACATTTGTGAAATATTTAAACGCTTCTAGCCGTATTATACTACATACTTTTTAGATAATTACAAGAATACTTCGGACTGCTATTCACACATTTTTCTTTAACAAAATATCTTGGCACTGATACAACCGTTTTTTTCCACTCAGCCGATTGCTCGCAGAGAGTAAAAATTTCTCGAGACCTGACTGACGTTTCACAAACCAAGCCAAATTTCTTGCAAAACAAACGCCTTACGTATTCAAATTAAAATTTACATCGATTCAAAATTATAAAGTGGTAAATATTTAGGACGAATAATTGTTAACTCTATATTTTAAAAATTCAATCGACACTTTTCTGTTTGCATAATGGTCATGTATATATGACTCAAGATTTAACCGTGTCATTGGAGCTAATCTCGTTACATCCGACTGAAGAACTTTCGCCGATACAGGAAAATAATTCAAAATACTTAATTTGAACACTTGTAGTTAACTACGTTAGAGTTATCGGTACGGTATTCGACGATTATTTCACCAAAAAAATTCAAATGCTTAACCCATTCTGACGAGTAAATATCGCTCTACATTATTCGTAAATAAATTTTTTACTGACCGCCTGACTTATTCGCGATTAACGATGACATGCTTTTTATTAATTAACGAGTTGTGCCATCTGTAAATTATTGCGATTGTACTGACGCAATTTTTTCTCTCACCAACTGACGAGCAGAAGAAATAAAATTTGTCTCTGCGAATTTGTAGGGAATAAATTCGTGAATAAACCGAGTTATTTTTGGTTAGAACCGGACGTGTTACAAGAATTTTAGATTTGAGAGTGAAGAGTGAAAAAATAATGAAATAATGTTACTTTTCTGATATCGTTGTTGAACAGGTATTTCCAGTTGAAATTCGGTGTTTGAAAATTTATTACTGGTTCACGCAGACTTTTTCGATCAGGTTTCACGATCAGTCACGCCCTTCAAATCTGTGCTTTGTCACGTTTCTGTTTCGACCGAATTTCCGCCTGACTGTACGTCCCATAAATACTCGAAAATTAACCATTGTTAAAAATCTTTTGCCGTATTTTTTTCAGTTTATATATGTGATCAAGTTTCAGCGCAGTTATTTTTTGAAATCGTCTAAAAGCTTCGTATGTCGGCATGAACGTTACAGACGACGACCACAGAACCGAAAATCTTCGATCATTCGTAATTTCAATGTTTCAGATTTCCGAACTTCTTCATTTTCCCACTTTCGGAACTCAAATGTAAAAGTTTGATTAATTTACATCAAGTTTCGCCGGCAAAAAATTCGAAATTTGACTCTTTAGGAACTTTTCAAATGTGGAATTTGTACCCCGCCCCGAAATTAAATACATGGTTTATTCCGAGATCAAGCAGCTCGAGATGTGCGAACGCGCTGAAACTTGCCTGCCTGCTGCAGTTTGATCCGAAAAGCTTATTCTGATTAATCAATGTGACACCAGGACTATGTGCACGAGGAGACAGTATCTGATTTACTGGACCATAAATATCTCTAATCTGTGCGAGTCCGCCTCCTCCGCCTCCTCCGCCTCCGCTTGCTACTCCATGAAGCCCGAGGTTCGCCATCCGTTGCCTGCAGGCTCTCCTCTCCTCTCCCTCCCCCTCCTCCGCCGCCTTTTTCCCGCTCACTTGATTCTCCGAAAGCCATATATCTCAAGCCCGGTAGTTAGCCCGAAGGTACCGGAAGCGAAGCTCCGCCGGAAGTACTCGACGTGCGTATTTGAACGCGGCTACCGCATCCTCGCCCCGTTACTTGCAGCGAAATTCAACCGCACGCATCCTTCGCGACTTTGTCACGATTATAATCGGAAAGTGCACACATTCCGCGTATAATCGACGGACCTTTTAGTTGGATTCGGAAAGTTCGATTTACATCTTCTATCTCTCGATCGGTCAGGGTTGAAATTAAAGTGGCTGCTCGGACTGTCAGAAAATTCACGGTGTCAATAAAAGTCCACACAGATTAAATTGCTTGATTGCTGACACTGAGTGGTCTTAAAATCAACACCAAAATGGAGTTGACTTCCATAGAATATTTTCGTTGTTACATTTATGCTGGTACAAGGTATAATGTTAATACTTGTATACATATATTGTATGTGCATACGCACGACGCGAGAGATAAAATGGGGTGTATATTTATTTACGGGACGATAACTCGCTAGTAGTACCGTTTCGAAGAGCGCATAAAATTCGTAATAATTTTCTCTCCTCCCGCTCTACGTCTTTTTATTATTCTTTCTTTTACACGCCGAAAGTGGATTCAACCTAGTCTCGCAGAAGAATATTGGTCTATCAGACTTGGAGGATTATACGATTTGCTTCTTATACTTCCTCTTCCACTGCAACATGCAATAAATATACTTTAGCACGTGGATAAAAGCACGGCTTTTACGTATACACGTATAATTTTGACTTGCGTACGCGTGTGTTAGTGCAGACATTATACGTATCTACAGACTTGAACTGGAAATTATTACTCGTGGATGTAAATTGAATGTTTAATTTTCAGCCGACGACTCTTGTCACAGAGTTTGGCGCGGTTATTTAATTTACATGCAATCTATTTCAAATCTATTTGCAGTTTGGCGAGTTTCTATTGAAATTACGAGTATTCAAAGAAATTCTTCTCTTCACTTATTTCTCATGATCCAAAAATTCCCTTTTCCGAAAATATATCCTCCTAATAATTCTATTTTATGAACGTATGTAAGAAAAAAGTAGTTTATCGTGTGGGTACAATCCATTGTACACACACATATCACCCATTTATACGTAATATATAGGTATGTGGTACGTGACATGTTTATGGCTTCAAGATAAAGTGTACCTAGTGAGGAGTCGCTACAGGTCTGGTATAAAGCTGTTTTTTATTCAGGTCTTCTCTGGATAATTCAGAGCTCCTCTGCCGAGAAACCAACTTCCCGAAACTCCTGCGGCAGTATTAAGAAAAAAAAAAAAAGAAGAAATGAAGTGCATCGTAACTTCTATCTAATTCTCAATTATACTTCTATGCCTACTTGTAATTTTTGCGAAATTTTCGTTAATAAAATATTCTTAATTTACAATGACCGCTGTTTATGTTAAAAATTTTTTCTCCCACTAACGACGAAAAATTCATCAGAGCTGCGTGTGAATGAATCTATAAATAATCCGAATTGCATTGAAATACTGAAATTACAAAATTTTCTCACAAATGAAATTGAAATTGAAATGAAAATTGAACACACTTCGTGTCGTTTGAGTATTTTTACCGATAATATTCTGTAAATCAAATTTTTAACGGTAACGTGACGATAAGTAATACCTGTGCATGAATTTATCAGGGAAGAGAAACGAGTTGCGAGGCAGGCAGAGTGCAGTGTATCGTTACACTTGAGCCGGTCGGTCAATTACTGCAAAAGGTATCCCAATGCAGTCAGAAGGTAGCGATAGCAGCTCGGCGTAACTATCTCGTAATTAGAGAACTTAAATTTTGTTTTAATGTCGCGTAATTATCGTTAATGTTATATATCCGAAGCTCTTTACTTAAAACCCCATATTTTCCAGACCGTGGGTACATGTAGATACGTATGTATATAATACTATGTATTCGTTATCTTTGCCTGGCCTCCCTTACACGTGGCTTCGCTTTCATCCCTCCCCCCCCCCCCCCCCCCCCCCCTCTCCCTCTCTGTCGCTCCCTCTACATTTATATGCCCATACATATATACACATTATTCGCTAAACTTCCCACTGAAACGCGAGAGAGTTACCAGAAGTAGAATTTACCGGTGCGATTCCTCTCTCCGAACTTTAATTAATATCACCAACATCTGCGTCGCAGCAGACGCGCTTATTATACATTGCGGTTGGATAGAAAAAAAATTTCAGGAATGAGCTTATATCTGTCGGTTCAGGACGTAATAATTTGTAAAGCAATAGACTGATAAGACGTATTTCTGCATAATTTTTCGACCGTGTTATTATATTATGTAGACAAAAATATATACATTTATATTCTTGCGGTGTGTAATTGAAATATCGATATTGTTATTTAAAGGATCGCGGTTTCCCTCCCAGCATTGTCCGTATTAATTTAAACGAATAAAACTTTCACTTTTTATACAAAATGGAAAGATTACGAAGAAAGGGAAAAAAGAAACCCAAGTAATATAATTAAAGAAAAAAATAAATAACCGTAACGATACAGGAAATCGGCTCAGCCTCACAGACACACTGTTCGCAAAAACAAACGCCCGTCTCTAAAAGTAAATTGAAAATGTGGGGGTGAAATATTCCCTCAGCGGGTCTGCGGGGGAGAATAAAGCTCCGCGAAAGATATCGTCGGACCGCAGTCGCTTCAGGCGGAAGCTGGGTAAAGACCGGAAGTAAGAAGAAACCGATTCTCAAACCCGAAGGGGTGGGGTGGGGTGGGGGGGGGGGGGGGGGGGGGGGGTGGAAGAGATAGGGTCGCACCGCGGCATAGATTTAAGATATCGACAATCTAGAATCCCACTAACTTCGCCATCCCCGCCCGCTAAATTATGCCAATACCACCCCCTCCCCTCCCATATATTCGCAAGCCCGACGTCAAATCATTTTTCTCGCAAAGCTCACCTTCCGCACTGAGTCAAACATTTCTTGTACGGCCATTATACCTAGCATTCGAAAAGATCCCAGCAGCCTTCCAGCTGTTCATATACATCGTAAATTTTAATCCCCCCCCTTGAAATTCGATTGCTGCGAGAGGCGTTTTTTGAGTCTTTTTTCACCCCTCCCCGCCCCTTAGTTGTTAAATCCCCTCGAAGATGTGATGTGAAATTGGGGTATTTTTGAATTTTCATTTTTCCAACATTTTCTCAATCAAAATTTGAAGAAATGAAAAACTAGTACAAATCCGTCACTGAAGCAGAACTTAGTTTTCTTTTTTTCGAGTTATACTAAGAAATCGTAGTGAAATTGATATCGTTTACAAAGTTATACGTTGAAATATTGTTAAGAATACTCTTTTTTTATCTTATTTTATACCCAGGGCCATATTGGCTATATATCTTCTTTTCTTTTTTTTTTGTTGTTCGTATCAAATGACAAACAACAGCTAATGACTGTGCAGCAGCGATAGTAGAAAAAATTTTTCTCCATCGACGCATTTTGATTTCTACACCGCTTCGAATTTCGAACAGAGTTTTAACATACGAGCCGAAATGATCGTTGGGGAGAATCGAGCGAGGCGTCGTCTATCAGCGTCGATTTTAATCAATCGAATGCAGTCAGCGAGGCGAGAAAAACAGAGGGATGAGTAGGGGTAATTTTTCCTGGGCTCCAATATGGCGGGGGTGGATATATACAAGCGTTGGGGTTCGGGGTTAACGTCATCGGCATCGCACCAAGGTCGCTGTCAATCTTTCGCCCGCTCTATTTTCTCCGGTCTGAATTTCTCTCCTTCTTTCTCTCCTCGCGAGTCTCTCGGCTGATCCATAGAGGAGGATGAACGGGATGAGCTTCGGGAGACGAAGAACCGGCTGGGATTTCGAGGGTATTCGCAAAAAACGCTGATCGAAATACGATTGGGATACACACAATGGATAAGTTGCGCATTTATTCGGGAAATACCGGCCGGATGTATCGGCCCGACAGAGATATCCATCTACCCGGATCTATTACCGGATGTCGAGTAATCCGACACCGACTGACATCCGAATAACTGTTGGCTCCAATCTCACCGTCACGCGCATTCTGCCATACGGGGGAGATCATATTTTCACTTTGATTCTTCGACTGCCGTTCATTCGGGTCTGAGATTATTGATTATCGTCGAGTTATTCAAATTGGCTCGGTTGGTGATGCGGAAACATCAATTTTGTTATCATCAAACAAGTGGGAAGGACTTGTTGTCAATTGTCCGTATAAAGTCAAAGTTTGTAACGTTGACGTTACGAAAAGTTACAAGGACAATCACTGTTTGAAACTTCGGAATAACTTTGAAGGATTAGTTGAATCAGCAGAATACAGGTCTTTTATAATGCGGCATTACCATTTATTGAATCTCAAACTATTCTAAGGTTTGGAAATAAGTTAGCCTCAATATCAAGATTTTTATTCTTATCCAGAACACTCGGTGATATTTGAATCGTATCACGAGTTTATATTGCATTGAAATAGTTGTTTTTTGAATTTTCAGGTTTATCAAAATGGATGTTCAGTCGATTTTGAGCTAATTTGAATCTGGTCCTAATGTAATTAACAAATAAGTGCTAATCAATTGATAAATAATAGAAAGAAATCATTTGTGACTATATATATATATATATATATATAACAATGATACAGATTTTTGATCAGATATAAAACGATCCAAGAGGTAGAGATTTATATAGAGATTTATACTTGAAATTATGCCAAAAGGGTTGTAATCACAGAATCAAGTGAATCTTGTACGCTCTGATTGAAATTTAATAGTTGCGAAACAACACTATGAAAGTGAAAAATGATATTTAGATGCGATATGGTAAGTTTTCGAAGCGATTTTGATGTTGATACTACTTGTGATCCACGGAGCAGTAATTTACAAGAAACGAAAAATAGGAGCGAAGACTCACCTTGGACGCCGAGAGACGAGGCCTTAGGTACATCGTGCAAAGCAATTTCCTGCCAATATGGCGCCGAGCTCAAGAATTGTCTACAACGTCGATGTAATCTAGCAAACGTCGAGGGCAAGGCGCGCGTCTTTTATACATACCTATATATACATATATATATGAGTACATACCAGCTATACGAGGTGAAGGAACAGTTGAAAAATGAAAGTTTGTCATGAGTGTATAAGGTACGAAAAGAAAGATGGCTGAACCCCCGCCCCCAGAAACCCATTCCCATCCCCATTCTTCCCGTTATTGGTACAATATAGCTACGCGAGCGAACGAAGACGTAGCGACAGCCGAGAGACCTGCACAACACCCTTCGACCTAAGTGAAAAATAATACGATTACTGTTTCTGCACCTTACAGACGTGGGCAATGCTTTCGTCACTTTCGTCGCAGCACAGCGCGGCCAACGTACTCAAGGGTGGTCCTTGCAAAGGTCATTTTTGAATTTCAACCAGCTTACACCATAAATCGGCTTCAAATAATTCAAAAACGAATCCCTCATTTTTTCAAATTTTTATCTCAAATCTAAGCCGTGCCCGCGAGAGAGTGGATTTTCCCATTTAACCATTTCAGAGACACATTAAATCCACAGAACGGATTTGGATGAAATTTGGCATAGGGAGTTTCTTGGGTCGCTGATTACGAATTTCAATTCTAAATTACAAAATTCAATATGGCAACATCAAGTGACTTTTTGGATTATGGTCCATCGTATTGGATCCGCTTCAAATTTCGAGTTGAGATTCGTAATCAACGACCCAAGAAACCCCCCAATACCAAAATTTATCGGAATCCGATCGGCGGATTTAATGCGCCCCTGAAGGGGTTAAATGGGCTAATCCACCCTGTTACGGGCACGAATTAGAGATGAGATAAGATTCTGAAAATATTGGGGAATCATTTCTAAATTATTGAGAACCAATTTGGAGAGTGTGCTGGTCGATATTGAAGAATGAACTTTCTAAGAACCACCCTAACGTACATAGACAAAAAATATCACGGTTTTAGCTGAAATTTAAAAGACTTTAACGAATAATTTGTGTTAGGATATTTTTACCCGTTTTATACAACCATCCATTTTTTAGTTAAAGGTCAAGTACCAAAGACCAAAAAGATGTAACGCACAAAAAACTGGGTGTACTGCCATAAAGGCGCTTACCCTTTTTTTTCATCACGGACGTTTCACGAAAGGCAAATTAGGCAGCGTTCGTTTTGTTTTTTTTTTTTTTTTTTTTTTTCTAAAGTAGAATGACACTCAATAGAAGGGTGGATATATCAAAATTTCAAAGAGCCGAGCGTCTGATTCAATGTTTCAGAGTACAGACGGGTGAAATACATTATATATAAAAATCGAAATGTAGAAACTTTAAGGGTTTTCTGACGATTCAATCATTTGACTTTGTTACTTCTTCAAAATTCTCAGATTCTTAACGCATATAATGGCAAAGTATAATGTCAAAATCAAAACGTAGAAATGCATCTCCAAATTTATATTATCATTTTGGGGTAAGAAATTTACCAATTATCGACTGTTTAATTTTCAAAGATTAAAATGAACCACGATTAAACAATGTAAACTGTTACATTATCCAAAATTATCGTTCAGTAAATTTCACTTTATATTATAAAAGTACTATTTCTAACAACGTTAAAAACCGAGAAACTACCCATAATTGTCAATGGATGGTTAATTCGTTGGTGTTAAAACAGTTCTGAAGAGCTTTCGCGCTACGATAAAATCTATAGTTCTTCGTGTCACGATTTTAAGTTTCGTATCTTTGAAATAAAGTTCATTATTTTCATGAACATGTGCAGAGATAAATGGAAAGTAACAAATCATGTAAAAGTAGAAGAAAAAAAAAGACAAGAATAAAACAAAGAGCAAAAATACCGACAAAATTTTGTTCAAAACTTTTAATAAAAGGGTTACATGGACCGGGAAAGTATAACGATGGGATCCAACCGTTCGCGTGAGATTTAGGAGAATCTTTTTACACTTTACGATCCTTTCGCTCTTTCTCTCTATCATCTCGCTATTTTTTACTTTTTTTTTTTACTTCTTTTCAGTTTTTACTTTTCATCTCTTCTTCTCCCTCTTCCTCTCTTTGCGACTTGAAAAATGATGTAGGTAGGTGATAATTCTAAAATGATGAATAATTTAGCTTGTATCGCATTAAGAATCGCAGTTTTTAAAATGTTTTTTCCGAACCGAAGGAACGTTTTTCAATCAAATGCTATTCGATGAACCTTTCATCAAAGCTTCCAGACTTTTCTTCTCGCGTTCTTAATCTCAGTTTTTCCGCTCCCACTCCCCCTCCCTCTTCCCCCCGATAACATTGCACGTACTCGCACTTTCTCTGACGGGTGAACTCACCCTTCCGGAAATGCTCAAATTCTGACAGCCACTTATATCGATACTAAAGCGTTCAACCCAGCTGCGCAGTAATTCTAAACACTAAATATCTAACTTTTACAGCTAAAACCACTGATTTCCCCGTTAACGGTGTTATAATCAGTGACGTCGTACAATCTTTCTTAAACATTTCTCAGAAAACAAATTGAATTGTGGTATGTTCGTTTTTTTCTTTTTTTTTTTTTTTTTTTATTATAAGCAATACTTTAGTCTTTAGTCGTATTTTTTCTGTTACCGATGCGATCGATTAAACTTGAGAAAAAATTAGACCACCCGCTATAAACTAATAAAAAATTTCAGGGTCCGAGAGAAGTAAAAAATAAAGTCAGAAGTAAGGTCTAACATCTGGATTGAAATAGTTCCGCACGCGTTTCACGGACGTACCTTGAATTTATTCCACTGGAAAAACGGGCCTTTGACATTTAGAGCTCGGACTGATTTTACTGGATTCTTCCGTTAAACCTGAGCTAAACTCTGCCGTTGAAGTTGCATCACGCGGCATTGATATATGTATTGTTGCATATTAACTACTGCATGACGCGATAAATTTATTTTGACTCATTTATAATACCATCACGTATTATTATTATATATATATGTATATATTCTCTTACGAGCGGTCGTAAAATATGTTTGCGAAGGATGCGTAGGTACAGCAACGCGTTTCTGTACTTCATTCACGACCATCGTTGCGGGATCGTTTGCCAAGCGAAATAATCGATCACTCGAAGTTTATCACTCACATTCCTCAATTTTTACTCTGCGTCCGTAATCTATTTTCTACCTAACTATATAGGAATACTTCCTGGAATTGTTAACGTCGAAGACAAACTGAAGACATTTTTTTTCTTTTTTACACAATGCGTAGCAATTTTCTGTGCAGCAAGTAATTTCAACGTTACAATATTTGGAATTCTGAGATAATTTCTCGACGTGTTCTGGAAAAAATAGATAATTCGTAGGAAATTATTGAAGAACACAGCGTGTGAAAAAAAAAATTTGATGTATAATCTTTTTTGGCTTAAGTATAATGTAAAATATGCACGAGTCTATTTACGTCAGTGAATTATTGTGATATAATATTACACATTTGTAAATTGGACGGAAAAAGTGTGACGGTGGAAATTTTTGTTGGCGGAGTTTTTGTTTGTGCGCTTAGCTGGGAGTATTAAATTCTTTTTTAATATCTCATTTTTCATTCGCGTTTTTTTTTTCTTCTTTGCTTTTCTCGTCAGATTGTTTTTTTCTCCCCTTAACGTAGATACCTAATACGCACGTTTCGTACAAAGAAGCGTCTCGGAGAAGCAGAATAACACACAAGTTTCATGTGGATCAAAGAGACATCCAGGGTTATACACACATGTATATATATACATATATATATTTATATATATATATATATAAATACACCCTGTATAATCATGATTTTGCTTTGAGAATCGGTTTACTCGAGGCAATATGCAGGTGCTCATCTACTTTGTAAAGCTGAACAAATAGATCTAGGACGCCGAGCAGCAACTGGCGAATTCCAATCCTTACGAGGATGAACGGAAAGGAAAACGTGAAACGGAATTTAAAAGGCGAAAGAAAAGTCCGAAAGCTGATCTCAAAGGTTCGTCGAATTGCATTTGATTGAAACAACGTCCGTTCAATGAAGAAAATAGATTTCAAAAACTGTGAATTTTGACGAAATAACTTCAATTGTTAATTATTTTAGAATTATCACGTATTCTACACACTTCTTCAACGCGAAAAGAACATCGTTTGTCCTACAATTATGTAAATAAGTTTTTCCACCAATATTCTGAGATAAATTTGAAGGTAAGAATAACGTTTTTGATTAATATAAACCAGCTGTAAAATCCTCGCCCGCTAAAGCTCGTTCGGGATCGGATGCCTAGTGTGACTGATTTTTGTGCTCGTGCGCTCGTTTACTCGATGTCAGTGTTTTACCAGATAATGAGATACCTCACGTCCTCACTGCTCACTGAACTGCGCGGGAACTAGGGAGCGCTAATCCTGAAGGGCGAAGTTGACCAGGTAGCGGTCCTGGAGCGCAGGAACTACGGAGAATTACTCGTAAAGGTCAAAAGTCACCAAGTAACCGACCCGGAGCGCAGGATCCAGGAGGTTGAGAACCCGGTACTCGAAATTTCCGGAGCGCGAATCTCGTACGTCCGCTCTACTGCGCGGTTGTTTCCAGACTGAGAAATTTGGCTAGCTGATTTTCGTCTACATAGATTGATGACGTCAAGAGAAAAGAAATTTTGAGTGACGTCACTTTCTGAACATCCGAACATCCAAACTCTAGTTTCGAAGTTTGATACTATGTACGATGTACGATGTATGATTTGCTACTTGTAACTAATTGTATCGATTGCACTTACCGACGAGTCGGGAAAAAAATCCCACTTGACCAATTTGCGGAGATCAGTTCATTTTAAAGTTACACTTGAATATATTTTCACCACAATTTTTGAACCGTGACAAAAGTGTAGATCTGTTTCACCATTATTATCTTCAGTTGTCGTATGGATAATTTGTGCACTGATAAAGAGTGTAATTTGAGCTGGATATGCGGTATTTAACATGAATTTGGAACCGCATGAAAATTACAATCACCGTGATATGCACTCACAGTCGTTGCATTTCTGTGTTAATCATGCATACGTCTAGCAATCAGCGAACGGACTTCAATTTGCGATAATTCAATTTATCGCATTTGGCTGCAGCGAATCCAAAACATACACTAATCAACATTTTTCAAGTATTTCGTTCAATTGACGAGAAAATTTGCAAATGGAATGCGTACAGCGGTTTATATTCCTGACAAGTATCATTAGAATGTGTTCTGGACTTACGAAAAAAAAAATTAACAAAACAACAAACAGCAAAACATTGTACTCGAAAAATCCGAACAGGATTTAAAAGGATTTTATTCAATTTCCAAAGACTTTACGGGATCCAAAAGAATCGACGCGCAATTCTTTCGCCGATTATTTGAGACTGCAATTATTTCACAAGAGTTTGAAAACGTTTCAGAGTGATTCGATAACGTTTGCGAGATTTCGCACTGCGCATAAACGACAAGCGTAGGTTAACTTTTTGGCGAAAGACGACGATTCAAAATTGTAAAATAAATCCGATGAACAAAGTTAGCGGAGCGAGGTAATTCGTGGCAATGTTGAATGAACGGAACAGAGAATCGTTTGGTTTTGGAAAAAATCGATAAAAAATTTTAACGCAAAACGTTAACGCTTGCGGGGGTTATCTGCATAATAATTATGGCTCGAGCTGTCGATGAAGAGTAAAACATCGTCGCAGTTGGGCAATAAACATCTGCGGCAACTGTATGTAGGTAAAATCGGCACCTACCTACGTATTGTGCGTTGAACGTATACCGTATGGGCATGCGACGGGTACTTTACGGTTGTGTAAAACATGGAGGCAGGCATGTAACCGCCGTAACGGTTGTTTCGGAGTTGTTTGGCCGGGGTTCTTGTTCGCGATAACAAACTGACATCGTCGATCCGACGATGCGAGTACTGATTATTGGGAATCGGAACACTCGTGGGAGGAGCCGGGATTACAATAAACCGTCCTCTGCAGGTCGGATTGAACAAAGCGTGCAATTATGCGAGCCGAGTCTTGAATGAAAATTTTAATTAGGGTTTTTCAGCTACGCAATCTCTCAACGCGGATATAATATAATATATAAGGGAAAGCAATAATTACAAATCTCTCGCCACACCGAAAGCAATAAAAAGGAAATAAAGAACCCAGCGGAAATATATAATGAAAGAAGTATGATGATAATAATTCTGGTTAAAAAGAGGGGGGGACCAAAAGAAAGAAAGAAATATAAAAAAAAAAAAAAAAAACCATCCGCCCCGAACTCACCGCTCGCTTGCGAATAATTAATTTCGCCAATCTAACGGTCACGGGCTCGGTTCTCTGGATTAAAAACCGTTTGTATTGTTACCGCCGTGAAAAATTCACGTTCGTTAAAAAGTCCGGCCGAGACTCGTGAATCCCTTGTCTTCGCTACGATCGGCGATAAGGGATTCGGAAAATCGATAGTTTACTGCTCTCGCTCTGTTTCACCGAGATTCTTCTTATTCCTCTCGAATTTTCGAAACGATTCGATTCTACATATTGGATTTATACTTTTTCTTAATTTTTTTTTTTTTTTTTGACACACGTGATGCAAAATTTTTGATTTCTGAAGTAGGTAATACTAACACATGGCGGCATTCACTGATACGATACGTGATTGAACTGAATTTAGTCAAACCTACAAATAACTTTATTCCGACCGATAAATTTTCAACAGACTTAATTAACCGCTCTCTCGAGAATGAAAACTGTTTTCGGGCTATTTCTTAATCGATTTTTTATTTTATCTGTAATCACAAAGAAATTTAAGAGTCAGTAAAAGGAATTGCAAAATATCGTTAAAAAAAATTGAAAAGAAGCACAAAATGAGTCTTGAATATTTCACTCAAAAAAGAATTCATTTAAATAATCTATTCCAGAATGTTTTCGTTTCTTTTTTTTTTTTTTTTATACCAACAGATTTCTTACTTTCACGTCTTCTTATGATATTCTTGCGAAATTTATCGAGAAAAATTTCACCGTTGCTCTTTGTCGCAGAGTTTTGGTAACGAGCATCGGCGATGGAAGCGGTCACCAGAATTTCTGTCTACACACGCTTACTCACGTTATATCCCACATCCCCATGCGGTCGTGAATTGTTATACAATGCCTTGGGCGCGTGGCTCTTCACTGCCTGCGCCGTAACAACCCCATTGTTCCATTCGTTTGAAATTTGAAAAGCGAAGCAGGTATTTATTTATGCATACTCCGAATTACGAGCTTCGCTATATACCCGGGAATTCCGACTCTGGGGATCACAAGTAAAGCCACGGACTGCGTATCGCATCGCTTTTACACTCAGAGGTAAAGGTAAAATAAAAAAAAAAAAAAATAGGAAAAAAAATGGATCCTGTTACATCAAGCAGACAGTTATACGCCTCACGTCCGTTTTGGAAAACGCAGCCTTTCGATCTACGACATTTTCTTTTTCACACATGGATCAACCTTTCTATTGTGTGGGAAAAATAAATTTAAGAAAATTCGAATAATACAGGCTAAGGTGTCAACAATTTGGTCAAGAAACGGTTTTTTTTATGAGATGTTCAAATCGATCGAACTCTATGCGTTTCATTCGATGGTAATGCTTCTAGACTTTTTTTTTCATCATAAAGACCTTCGAATATTGCACATTGGTCTTTATGGAATTGGAATTTTAATACCTCAAGTACGAGACATAAAAGTGAAATTTTGAAAGATAGAAACTGAATCTGAACGTCTGAGCGTGGATTTCAAACCTTGCGGTAGTTGACACAAAATTTAACCAAGAACTTATACATGCACGAAAACAAGTAAAAAACGTGAAGTAACATGTTTAGGAAAGTTGGTGAATTTAACCAACCATATATTATGAATTAAATCTGTTGGAAATTTATGATATATCCACGAAAAATGAATTGTTCGTAATATTTCATTCTTTAAAAATAAAAATTACAAGGATAAGCTCTAAACTGTATTCATCTTTTATTTCGTAGGAGTAACTTGTTCGAAACTGGTTTCGTGTTTGAAAAAACCGTGTTTACAATATTCCAGCCTCTGAAGAATTTAATAATTTGTGCACAGCGAGTTGGAAATTCAAATCGAGATCATCAGAATCTCGTCATTTTAAATATTTACACTATGATACAATGACACGTGTATTCTAATTCTTGACATCTCGCGGTGAATGTTTATCCTCACTATTGTTGAGATCAAAATCAAACAACTTAAAAGCCCTCGTTCTTTTTCAACATATACTCAACTCTACGTCAATGATTGCGATTGCGTTTTCTCCATTTTGTACAAATTCATTTCTATCACGTTGGGGGGACATTTCCAGAGTTGATTAATTCTCAACTAACTAGGCCGAGCAAACTTTTACCGCGGGAGAGTTTGACCGCGTCTAGTCATCTATCGGGCGGCACGTGAACTAGGATAAAAAAAAATTCAGGGTATCTACTAGATTGTTCCCATACTCGTTTCGAGCTTTGAAAAAAATTTCAATCACCATTCGTCGCATGTAAGAATTTAATGCAACATATTAGGTATCGCATCAATTATCGCGGATGAATTTCCCACACATTAAAAGCTCTCGCTGCCGGTTGCGTTGTAAGGACAATGTAGAACATTGGTTAATCCTGAGGGCGTTAAAGCGCGTGTGTGGCAGAGAGTACTGGAGGCAGAAGAGGGGAGGGTGCCATTTTTCAAAGGCTTTTCACCGCTCTGCAACGTACCTCGAATACGTGTTTCGTTCGTGTGGGTAATAAACACGCGTGCACACGGAGGCGTGCATTTATTCGCGTGCTCTTGGCGCGCTAAGCCAGGCCGCACTTGTATATGAATGAGACGGCTTTGTATCCTCGCAGCCGCTGCTCGGGTGCTCGTAAGAGAAACGAGCGATGGACAAGTGCGCCGAGCTAGGTTGAGCTCAATGAAAAATCCGTACATAAAGCTCAACCGGGGCGTTATTTCCCGATGTATCCGCGCCACGCTGGGCATTCGAATAAAAATAACGTCCAGCCTTTATCGGTTTGCTTATTTAAATCGCGTCTACCTGCCTGCGCACCTTCACTGAAATCGGACAGGCAACGCACAGGGGGCGGTAAATGAAAATCCGCAGTACTTCGCGGCCAGCTAACCGCACCGTCAACGGAGATCTCCGGGGCTTGGAATAAAAACTCGAAATCTCTACTTTCACGAGTTCTTATCGTATCCACTCACGCGCACTTATCCAATGAAAAACATATTTGCTAACAGTTCGCAAAAAAATTGTATCGATGTACGTAAGTGCGTTTGGACGGGGTGTCGGATTGAAATGAAATCACCCTGCAGGCATTTCATTTTTTTCTGACCGACAATTACCCGTACGAGAAATAAAATAGAGAGATGGAGAGAGAAGAACGTTACTCTCGCGGTTTGAATATTATTTTATACAAATACTGGTTTTACTACAGGTAATGGCGTAAATTCGTTGGAATTAGTTGCTATTGAGAATTGAATTTAATTTCGAATTTTTATGATTTTTTAAAATCCAATTAATTCTGATTCAAAACGACTGATGCGAGATGATAAAAACTGACTTTTGATACCGGAGAAAGTGGAGCCTTACTTTTGAGTCAAACAATTTCTTCCTGTATTCAGAATAAAATTTCGACCAACAATTTACCGTTGCAGCGCGAATTAATGAAATTGTATGTTGAAAAATTGGCTCAAATTTATAATTCCGCATATTCTAATTATAACGAGTGAATACCAGAGATACAAGATTTCAACCGCGAGTAAAAAAACCTGACGGAATTTCAAATCTCTTGTAGTAATTGTCAAATTTCATTTGACAAATTTTGCACTGAATTCCGACGAAGTAAAAGCGACTCCGCTGTGAGGAAAACACAGAGACGATTCTTTGGGCTTTATATTACAGCAACTCTATCGCGTATCCTATATACCTGTATACATATATAGCAGCTAGCATCCTGCAGGGATCAGCGACAGAGGAGCTGGGCGTAACGCGGGCGTTAATTCAATATTCATTATTCACGGAAGAGGGAAACATCATCCGCGATGAATTCTGCTGCCTTCTGGAATTGTAAATGAAGATGAAATTCGCGTGGCTGTCACCGTGTCGCTGTACCATCATGATTATTACCAGCGTCGCGTCATCGTCATCGTCACTTTTACGCCTTACGTACCACCGAGTTACGAGCCGCTACTCTTTATCGCTAACTCTAATCCCACTCATCTACCATAAACATTACAACCACCCACTTGAATAACGACGACAAATTCGCTTCGATAGTCTGCGACGAGAGAAATTTCTGTAGCTACGGTATACGACTATGTACGCAGTTTTTAACTACGTGCATGTTTTACCACAGCCAAAATATGTAATTCTGGGTATAAAATGAGCACGAGTGTTGTTGCTGTAACCGTAAAATCTATGACCATATGTTAGGTATTAATTTTTTTTTTTTTTATCATAGTCACTCGCGCTATGTTTCTTTTCGCGTAACTGTTACCATTATTTATCGTTGATGCAAAAATGAATTGAATTTAAGGCCTTGTTTAAGGAAAAACTTATTTAAACCCTACAAACGGATTTAAAACTGTGATAACCGCGAGCAAATTGAGTATGGACTACTGTAAAATTTTTTTTTTTATTAGTATAATTGTTACATTGCAACAAATCCATTTTCAATGGGATAAACAGAAATGTTTCTATCAGGAAATCGGGTGAAATGACGAATGCAGCGAACGAGGAAGCAATTGAGCCGGACGAATCGTCAGTTATTGCGGTAGATTTTGCCCTCGGTGTTTTTATCAACGGTTTCATTTATTTCATACCGTTTTATGATGTATTTTGCGTTGTATCTGTTTTTTTTTTTTTAGCATTTTTTCATCGTTTTGACTTTATCTTTATTATTTTCACATGCGATCGTATTGTCAACGAGATTTCAGCGCAGACCCGATTGTATCTACAGGTACCCAATTGTCCGGCGAATTCAGCGATACATTCGGGCTGTTCGTACGAGCGAAATGTATCGCGAAGTTGATGACCTAAAAACGAATGAAAGAGAAATGAAAATGGTTATTGTCGCAATAGTTATTACCTTTTGATTCTGCGCAACTCGTAAAATTACATTTCTGTTCGAGGTTTTCGTCGAATGAAAAAACTTCATACTACTGGATCGAAATTAAACATCTCCGTCAGGAATAAAAAATTTTCCAACAAGAAATACAAATTTATTATTCTAACTTAGATGCAAAAACATGACACGTTGATATGAATTTGATAATCGTTGTGCTGCAATTATGCTGCATCTCTTTTCGCTCTAATTCTGATTCGTTATTAAGATTCTGTGTTATTTATCAGTCGATAAGTTTCGAGTAGTTTTGCGTCGATACATTTCCCCATTTTTTACTCTGCGTAACCTTGGGTGATATGAGAAAAGTATTGGTATTTCTATTCTCAACGAATATTTATGTTTCCGAAACTCTAGGACCCAAACAACAGGTTTTGAGAAAAACGTCGGTCTGTATATCGGTATGTCCGACAAACTCGTGCAATCATCTCGTAAAAAGCATGATTGCAAAAATTTGAACCTTAAAGGATTTTACAATCAAACAATGGGCATGAAAAATTGTCCCGTTTAAGTTGAAATTTCGGTTCAGCCGGAAATGAATGGATTTTCAATGTTTTACCGACAAACCTATACTTCTTTCTCATTGTTACTTTTTCTAAACAAACGATTATGTATTCCCCAGTTTATTTGTTTATTAAAATATAATTGTCGGGCAGGCCGTTAGACTCATCCCTTTTCACGGTGACGAAAAGTATCGCGAAAAAACTGTTTTTCCTGCTCGTTGACGCATCTCGTCAATTTGGAAATTACCGCGAAAATATAGAGGTTCGTAAAATTCATCGATACTGTGCGTTCGAACTTTCGTTAAAATTTAAGGCTATGAAAATATGATCCAATATTCGTATCGCGTTTGACCCTTTTTCTCATATCCAACTCCCTGCATCCAAAATACTGCAAATACAAAGCACAGCGTATCACAAATGTTTCCAACTGTATCGCGAATCGGCTGGAGGCGTTAATTCGCAACATCTGGATGTAGGTACAGAATAGGAGAAAAACCCCAGCACGTGTGGTATATTACATATACGGAGACTTGGGCAGCTAAAACTTTGAGAGAAACTTCGAGTTCGATCGTTCGACCGGGCGTTCATATTGCTTAGTTTCGTTTATATATAACATAAAGCAAAAATGGCAGAGGCTAAAGGTACGTGAAGGTAGCGAAGGGTGGAAAAGGGTTGAGGTGGAGCTGCCAGAAAAAGTAACAGGGTTGAAAGTTTTCCGACCGTAAATCCGGAAGATACTACCGTCTTGTCCCAAGAAAAGTGGATTTGAAGTGGCGACTGAAGTGTCGGTGGAAATGGAACCGTACAGGGTTAAAGAGAGCCGAGTTGCACGAGGGCGAAAAAACCGGCGCAAAAATCGTTGGAGAAGATCGCGGACGCCGTTTCACACCTTGGATGTGCACATATATGTTTCCGTATACACACACACACGTATATATATCATACACACCTATATGTATATAATAGATGTGTATGCGGAGAAGCGGCGGGGCGGGCGGCGGTTTTCCTGCCAACCAGAATTCGTTTTGAGCCCGATAAATCTCCGATTTAAATAACTGAACCACTTGGCCAGCCGCGGCGGTTCTCTCCTTTCCTCTTCCAGCAGACGGAGAAACCCAGCCGTTCCTACGTATACGTATACATACGTATATATAGATATATACCACAACGTATATAAAGCGCGGGAGAAACGCGGCGGGAAATTCTGGCTCTCGGAAATTTTATCGGCCGAGTAGATCTTCGCCTTGACTCTCCTCCGCGAGATTACATCTGTACCAGCTATCTAATAACTCATTCCTGCGGACTTAAATCCCCCTCCTCCACCCCCCCCCCCCCCCTCCCCACTCACTCACCCCCTTTTCTTGTTAAAATCAACGGCTTTGCAGTGAAAAGCGTTCGGTAGAAACACTGCGAAACATAAGCTTGAAAATAACAAACCAAGTCAATCCGTGATTTAAATTTGAAGACCGTGAAACTTGAGCAAAAAATTCAAATTTTCTTCCAAGTTTTATTTAATTATTTATTATTATTATTATTATTATTATTATTATTGTCATTATTATTATTATTATTATTGTTATAACGAGGTATGCAGAATTATTATATAAGTTACAGACATTAAGCACCTTATTTTTCTGATATCGCGTTCATGTTATTATCAACAGATTTGAAACCGATTTGTGAAATAATTTCATCGACGACCTAACGGTTGACTAAGTATAGAAATCGTTGTAGAATTAGTGATAACAGATTTGTTTGTGAGTGAAATTTGTGATTCTTAAAATCTGCTTGATTACAACGAATGCAATTGTCTCGATCCAATTTGATCTGATCGTCGGTACTTTTTAAATCCTTGTAAGACTCACACGATGGGTACGTATTATTTGTTTTTTGTTTAGCTTTCAATACTTTTTTTTCCCACTATGAGGGAGTGAAAGAAATGAATTTATAGAATTCCTGCCTGTGAAACTGATAACGCTGGGTATATAAGAATAGAAGATATAGACGAGGAAAAGGAAAGAGGGAGGGACGAGACGGAAGCGGTGGCAATAAAATGGTCGACGTATTTCTTTAGGCAGGACCAAACGCCGAAATTAGTTGTTCCTTAAGATGTAGATTTCGCATTGTGGAAAACGTTGGTTCGAAAGAAAATCAAATTAATGACCTGTCTTTAACTTTGGGCAATATATTATTATACATAACCACTTTCTGTGCAGTGTGAGAAGTTTAAGAAACTTCTACCAAACTCTACATTAATGATAATCAATCGGTACAGCTGAAAAGACCGAAAATTCGGCACTAAGTATTATATAATCCAGAGATTATTCGCGGCGTGTAACAAGTTTTCATTACAAACAGTCGACCAGTAATGTTTGAAAATCGTTTTGAAAATTGTCGATTTTTTTTTTTTTGTGTTTACCTTCGTTTTCAAACAGCTCATTGTACCCACTATCCCCTCGAAAAATTGGCACTGACCGTCATTTCGCGCTGGCAGATTAATTCCCCTTGAGATTTCTCCCTGGTCATTTTCAACCCCTCAATCATCCCTTCCCTCAGTTGCAATTATTCTAAAAAAGAGTAGGTACTAGCCGGTGGATATTCGCGATTCGGTTCACAAGCACCGACAGCGTGAAAGAGAAAGAGGAATGAATCTGTATATAAATACTAATTTCACGTTTTATATACATTATGATTACCTATATACCGGTACATCATTATCGCAACCAATGAACTCGGTCAAGAATTGGAGTTTCGATTCGCTTTCACTGGTTCAGCGAATCGTTTAAAAACAATTATTCATTTCACTCGGTTCTTATTTTTCTCTCCACCTCCAGTTTTTTTTTTTTTTATTTTTTTTTTTTTTTACTTTATCAGAATTGCGTGAAAAGAAAGGTGTAGCATTTGGGGTGGAAGTAACTTCTGCTAATATCGACTTATCTTTCTGTTTATTCATCTGTACACCTTTTTCAAAGATGATTATCGACGTGAAAATATTACCGATGGCTTATTTGATTTTTATATTCAATTACGTTACAATTGGTATTTTTACAAACGATTTCCCGAAGATATTCACCCTGTAATTCATTTTGTTTCTAATGACTGGGGCGAACCTCACACCGGATCGTTGAAAAAACGAGATCCAACTTTTACAATTATCAAGACAATATTGAATATCAAAAACGACGAGTCCTAGAACCGTCCACTGTTCCCATAATTTTTAAAAATAATAATAAGAATTTTGATACTCTTAAAAAATGTAGAGATGGCCCGACCGATTCCCCGCAAAAATCTGATCAGTTCTACAAGTTTGAATGAGCAGTCAAATTTTATCCATTACGTCAGATAATCGATTTTCGAGTTATTGTCCCGTCCACAAAATCCAGAAATCTCGCGAAAAGTGATTCAACGATTTCCCGGGTTATTACAATAACTGATCTCCCTTTTCTCCGAGTATAAAGAACCGTGAATTTAGAAATACAGCGCGTCTGTATTATTTATACCCGCAGGATCAGGATCCTCTGGAGGGTAACACGCGCTGAAATTCTCCAGCCTTCGTGTATCGGTGCGGCTCATAAATTCCTGGCCTCTCATAGGCACTCTGTATCAGTCGGGTTGTAGAAGGTGAAGGGACTGGACCTTTCCCCATGAATTACGAGTCACGTTAGATCGGCGAACTCGCACGCGTTCTACCAGCAGGGATCCAGTCGAATTCTACAGCCATTTCTGCGGGGCGTAGAATAGTCCTGATTCTTATCTTTCCTCGGACCACTGAGTGTCTGATTCATCGAATCAATTTTATGCCTGATCGGTAACAGATGTTTCGGTGACGTGACGGGAGAATCATTGCTCAAAGAAACAAAATGACATGTAAAAGCTTAAAAGGAACAGAAGCAACAGGATTTGAGTCTACCAAATTCGGAAACAACTCTTTCGTTGTATTGGAATTCACCACGTTTTTATTAACTCGCTTTCTTGTCTGTTTGTTTGTTTGTCTGTTCGGTACAAATTTTGCAATCGATTTTAAACTATCTTCCCGATGAGCTGGAGATTTGAAATTTTAAACATAGCTTGGACCTGGATGACAATGCAATATTGTTTGTTCGATTGTTCGGTATAAATTTTTTAAATTCTAAAACAATGCGAATCGGCCACCATACAAGTGCATTACAGGTATATGTAGATTGGTTATTACCAGCAAATTTGACAGCGCAATATCCCAGTAATTTTAAAAATTTTACAACTTTTTTCCAGAGTAAAATCAGCGAATAAATATCGTATGCTAAATTCTCACACTTTACAAAAAAAAAAACGACCAGTAACGCATGAAGATACATTTGTATTGTAATGAAGATTCCCGAATTTAGCTGAACTTTTTAGGTGACTTAGAAACTGTCCGTACGATTCAAGTTTTTCAAGCTCAATGTCGCACGGTTTGACTTGTATCCGAATTGTGTAAAAATTTGCGAGTCTAGATTCCAAAAAATTTCCGCTCGAATAAATAAATTTTCAAACACGTCAGAGGTCGGAAAAATCTGGAGCTAAGATCCCTGCAATTCTAACTCGGCATAATTTATCGAGAATATTTGATGCTCTGAATGTATTTACGCCGATTTCAAAAACCGCGCACATCGCTTGAAGTAAATCAGAGATCAGGCTTACGGTGCGTGTTTGGAAATAGAATTTCGGTCTTGCGTCCATCAAGGTTCTTGCCCGGCTGACGACATCTGGCGTGTATAGGGGTTCTAATTAATGGGGTTGGTTCGGAGCGTCTGAGACAAGACAAACCGTCGTCGCAGTTTCTCAAGAGATAAAAAGAGGCGACTGAATTGCCCGATGTTTCGAGGGTTCGCGTGACTTCTGAATGCAACCGGTGACAACACCGACGATTAGTGCCACCCGATGCTCCCCACGGTGCCGAATTTTACGTCGTGTCAATTACAGACGCCATTTGTTTTTTGTCTGGACCAGCATTCGTTTCGTTTCGTGAAAAGTCACTCGTGAAAGTGGCGAGATCGGAAAGACAGCATCTTTCATTCATATTCGCGCAATTTGCATCAAAAACTTCCGACTAACTGACTTTGAGACGGGCTTTTTCCAGCTGTAACTTTATACGAAAAAGCGTGATAACAGACCGTTTTCCCGAAAACGCCGGGGCGCCGAGCCGTGCCGCTGACAAAGGCAGCAGCTGCCCGACGATGAGTAAAAATTCAACCCGACAGGATCGTCCGAGGAAGGAAAGGAGGCGGAGGGAGAGGACGACGCGAGGATGCAGGAAAGCCTGGCCCAGACAGTGAAATAATTTGAAACTTCGATAAGACAATCGAGGTTGCCGTACGAGAAGAAGCTCCCAAGGAAAAATAAGAAAAAGAAGAAGAAGAAGGGGAGCCGAGGAGATGTGGGAGTTCCGAAGGGTTGCAAAGGGGATGGGGAAGTGAAAACGAGGAGACGAGAAGACGAGAAGAAGTTCGGGATAGATTCATTAGAGTCGGAGAGAGCCAGGCGACGGCGGCTTTGGCGTCAGCGTCGACCGCAGCCTGCGGGACGTGTTGCCAAAAGAAACAGGGCTGATGTTTTTCGGTAAACTAACCGAAATCAAATCACGAAGATCCGCGGTAACAATCTTCTGTTTGACTTTCCCCCCTCGGCTGATTCGCCCCTTTCATCGCCCCCACCGACCCGGCAACTTTCCGCAATCCGTTTACCCGGCCTCTGCGAGGTCCGGGAACTTCGTCCGTCGCATCCTCGTCGACTCAAGGATCTCACAGGACAGATCCGCGGCTAGCTCTTTAGCCGACCTCGAATCCCCCTCGATCCCCACTCAGGCACGTCCCTTCGTTCCTCCGTTCCTTCCGTTCCCCCGTTTATCTCTCTGTTCCGTTCCGTGCCTTCCTTCAGATCCACGGATTCCCCCGTTTCTCTGTTCCTTCGTTCCCCCGTTCCCCGGTTTCTCCGATTCCTCCGATTCCTCCGTTCCTCCGTTCGACCGATCCCCCGTTCCGCTATTCGGCCGTTACTTTGTTCCATCGATCCTCGGCATCTTACGCTGGAATAAGAAACATTCTTCCAGTTAGAGAAATGTTGAAAATATGCCAAAATATATTGCGGATACCAGACCGCTTTGTTTACTCAAGAATAGTTCGCTTTTTGTTCAAAATCGATCGATTATAATTTATATGCATAATATAATATTCTCGAGCAATGGCTTTGTGCATATTTATTATTGTTCTCAGTTCAAAATCGCTAACAAATATTTCCCCTTTTCTATACCTCTACTTTCTATTCTAAGATTCTATTCTGTTCAGTTTTACTTTTACCGACAAACAAGTTTCAAATTATCACAAAAGTTTCAAATTTTTAATCCACGTTACTCAAAATTCTGTCAATTTATCTAAATACTTCTCCGAGTCTCTTTGAAGCCGCATCAATTACTTTATCTTATTACACTTCATTTTCCTTCTCATGTATTATGGGGTTCTATACAATACGGTTATTTGTATTTTTATTTCTATATTCCATTCGTTTCAGCCAGCTTTATAAATGTAAGCGCTTTGTAAAACCTCGTGACAGATATTCTCAGGAGAATTCCAACTTTTCTGGACAGACGATGAAAAGGGGTTCCGACTTTGATTGAGGAAACACCGATTTCGAGGGATTCTGTTAACAGTACATACGTTTCATACATACAACTTGCCATATAATCTCATCGTAAGATTGTACATTAATCACTTTGACGTGGTTTTAAGCGACATTGGCATAGTAAAAACAAAACAGTCCCACATTCGCGTTTTGTAAGTGGATCAAATAGCTTCTCAAATAACACGGGATTCGTCTGATCAGGTTGAAAAAGAAACTTACATCAGATCATCAGACTTGTAAACGAACAAGAGAAAAATTAACTTGAATACATTCCGGTGATAAAATTCAAAACATTTTTTTACTTCCGTTGAGTATATGCCAAAAACAAACAGCATTGTAAAAATAATCTACAATATTACAATCCATCGGACGATAATTCAAGCTGAACTGATTACAGGTATGCAAGTTCTAAAATCAGTTCAGCGGATGAATAAGGTCCTCACAGTCGTTACTAATTGCACAGAAAAAAAAAAATCACTAAAGCACGGTCTTTCTTTCGATACCAATTTCGTATAATTCATCAACCAGGAACGTAGCATACAGGCAAGGGTGCCGTGGCAGCTGGTTGATAATCCGCGGTGGAAATCACAGCCATAATCGCGCTATCAGAGACTGATTAAGCGTCAGCTGAGGTTGATTAAAACTGTAGCGGTACTGGGCAAACTGAACAGATTGCCAATCAGTTCTCTTCATACTTGGAGCATGTATGTGTAAATACGAAGTACGTAATACGTGAAATGGGTACGATATTACGGTGTTTGTACGAATGAGTCAGAACCCATCCTCCGCCCCGTGTAGCTGACCAAGATGACCGGAAAATAACCGGAGATGAAATTGCTCTGAACAATAGTCATGGTCCAGAGGTTCGCAAGCTATATCTTACACTTTCCAGCTCTTTGCCCTGTGATAGGTTTTAATTTCAATTACCAGACTTGCGTAACTGCCATGGTTTCATGGCATTTGATGATAAAACAACATTGTTTTCCGCTGAACTGAGTTTTAATTAGTTCACGTGCTTGATTATAATTCATTTTCCGAGTTTTTCCACACCGAGAGAAATTCTTATTTTATTTTCATTTTCTTTTTATTCTACTTTTTTTTTTTACAAAGAGCTGAAAGTTTCTAGAGTTCAAAATTTATAGTTCAGTCGACAAATTTTATGATGAAACTTCACTGTATTTTCGATTAGGTCCACAACAAATCAACGTCAGCTTGAACTAACAACGCGAAGACGTCAAAAATAGTATACTAATTATGCAACTAACTATATAAATACTAAAAATATTGACTATAGTATGTTTAACTTGACTGTTCGTATTTTTTTTTCTTTTTTTTTGTGATTACCGCAAATTAAGAATGCTTTTGACTACCGTCTCTCCATGGTTCGAGATACTAAATTTTACAATGTATTTCCTGCATTGTGAGGCCAACTATAAAAATATTTTCAACCACACCAATAATTCTCTAGTTAATCGCATTATAATTTGGCGAGTGGTTTCGACAAAAAAATCTCCACCGCCCCCCCCCCCCCCAGGGGACTGTATTTCGTACCATCGTTAATAAGAATTTTCTTTCAATGCGGTTTTTCGAATCAGCTCTCGTTGGTTTTTCAAGGCTTAATCATTTACGCGCGGTATTCCCCCGCAGCCCCCGTTTCGTGGCTCTTTTTTCAATTTGCATATTTCCTCAATTTTCCATTATCACTACACGCACGTGGAGAGTAATTGAATTTCGAAATGCGCTACTCGGTTTCACCCTCCCTACGTTCCTTTGAAGTGGCGGGAAAATGGTCAGCAACAAACGCGGGGCTGACGCCTGTTGCGGGGTTTCATACCCGTGTGTTATGGACGCTAACCCGATGCAGGACAATCCTGGCTTAACCTGCGCCCCGTGAAAGTTATACGCTTCGGTGTATCAAACTGATTGCAAAGTGCCCGTAAGCCATCACCGTGGGTATAATGAATTTCATGTTATACCACGTATCGGGATGTGGTGGTTCGAAAGAAGGGCGGAGAATCTGTTCATTTTTTCCTTCGCAATTTCCACTCTATGATTGGTATCGTAAAAGCATCGATCTCACGATTCGGTATCAATTCTGTTTTCAGTTAACAACGGCGATAAATAAGGGGCGGAATATTTGAAGATCGAAAAAATGAGCTGAGCGGCGGACATGACTATGAGAAGAAGTCCGAAGGCCTTGGGGGCCGCCATATTGGTTCTTCTGTTCCGTTCGCTGAATGCAGCATCGCTCCCCGGTGAGTATATTCTTCGCTATCGCGCATTTTACACACCGCGAGGATTAATCTTTATCAGTGTTTAAACACGCGGAGTTTCACGGCTGTTTTATTATTCTTGAAGCGTTAATTCCCGTCGTTCGGCAAATCATCCCCCGATAATGGTGCACAGAATGGGATGGATACGACGACGTGTATTCAACCACCCATGAGTGTGCATAATTATAAGCATAATACATTATGAACGAGCGAATGGAACTGATTTCAAAGATAATAAATAGAGCAACCTTCATTCGGTCGAACAACTTCCCTGACTGCGGACTGTAGCTCGTTCAAGCTCGTTCAAGCTCGTTCAAGCGGGATAAAAAATGTGCAGAATATCAGTTCTCAGCTCGAACGAAATATCTTTCTACTCGATATGACGCCACCTAGATATATACCAACTAGCTAGAGCCGGTCCCGGATCCTGGCGCCCCGTAAATGGGCATTGAAAATAAAGTGTTATGTATTTATTTGAATCGGCTTTTCCCGTATATCCTTATTCTTACTCCGATATACATATTTATTCTTTTTTCCGTCTCACGGTTATCCGGATTTTCCTCATTTTTTCACTCGACCGATACAAGTTTTCATGCTTGAAATTCGTCGTATTCGACGGTAGATTCAATTTTCCTTAAATCGTGGATAAAGTTAGATTAGGGAGCTTGATTGGCTAAAAATCGATATAATTATAAATTTTATCACGAGATGGACGGACATTTGGTATTTTTAAAATCGTTACGTTCGCTAGCTACGAAGAGAAGTGAACTTCTCTATTCACCGACATTTCGCTCTCCTATTTTTTCGTCAACTTTTTGTCGTTTAGTAAAAAAAACTTGACTCTTCTTTTTACCAACCGTTTGGTTGTCCGTAGTTTTTCCACAGCAAAATTTTTACTTCACAATTGGTTCCGAATTTCTTTAATTCCTGTTGACCGAGAGCCACAATCTCATAATTTCCCACTTCAAAGATATCGAATTTACAATTTTCCTTCTACTGTATTCACATTTTTCAGTTTCCCAGACTTTCCTGGTTTCGCCAATATGACATAACCGCAAATCTTGAGAATTTCTCCCACTTTGGAATAGCAAAATTTTCTCTATTTTTCGGTTCAACGATAATCGGGCTGTTTCAGTCATTCCACGTTGCAGAAATCCACACTTCGTCCCGATGTATCTGAATGCCGGGATAATTCTCGCGGTCAACTTTTCTCTTTTTCACATCACGACCGCTGCGGTACATAATTTCCGGGTATTTCCGAATACGAAAGTACGGTCATAATTCACTTTGATTAATTCCCCTTTTGTATTCAAGAATTATACATATATAGTTAAGTTAGACATATATACGTAGACGTGCCACAGGTACCAAGTTATTATCAGACGTTGAGAAACTGGGAGAAACTAATCAGAATGATGACAATGCGACGACGACGAGCGGTGATAATTCGGGAGGGTGATCTTCTCGGCATGCAGCGAAGGTGCAGACGTCGTCTAATAATTTTCCAATTAGGCAATCGATTGGCAATAAATTCCCGGTTTCCTATAATCAATAAATTAATTATAAAAGGGCCGCTGGCATGACCGCGAGGGGATAAAATGTGCAGGAATCGTCGATTCGCCCGCGATGGAAATTGATGGGCCCCGTTATTCGGTGATTAAAAAAAGGATTCAAGCACTTCCGCCATCCGACAATCGCGTGCAGTGCTTAGGTATAATATTACACAGCGGTAGCAGAGCGATTGAATCGTTACGCTTGGTATAGCATAACAATATAGCGTCCTATCAATCCGTCATCGACAAGAGAAGCTTTTGCTTGTTCGTTTAATTATATATGAATATTTTCCTACGCCTACGGTGGGACTGAATCAGCCGGAGATTAAACCGTACCGAGCCCTCTAATTTTCTCCAAAATCCCTCAGATTTTGATCACAGGTATTTTCGTTCTACGGATTATTCGACTATGTAAGGAGAGCCCGTGATTTATTATGATTATAAACATCAGGTGCCAGAAGTAAATGCGGGTTATGCGTACCCACGTATAACATGCAAAATTCCTTCGAGGAAAGCCTTCTTGGATTATTTATCCTCGCTTATCACGAATATGCATCCTTAGCTGTACGCGTGTATACCATAATATCAGCTAGGCTACGACGCTGTAAGGGTATTCTCACGCAAAAGCTTTCGCGGCACGGATCAACTCCTAGATATATTTCAGACGTTTCGTATTCGCAGGAGATTTGGTAAAACAGGGTTATTCGTTTTTTATCGCTTATCAGATAAATGACAAGAAATGTAATGCTGATGAATCGATAAGCGTATCTTGGGACTCTTAATCGAAAGTTTAATATTCGTGCGTGTGAGAGTTATTTTAGTCGACGAATGAAAGTCAAATATATTTATTTAAAGATGTAAAATTGGTGAAAAAAAAAGAAAAAAAAAAACTATCGCCTTGAAAATTTATTCTAATATGCGGTTGTATTTTCTTTCTCTTTTCTCAAGATAAATGATCGAAGTCAATGCTGAAACTTTTTGAAGAAAGTAAACCGATATCAACGAATTTCTAGAGAACGCGTAGATTTCAAAGTTGGTGAACTTTTTAACTCCCTTCAAAACTACGACAGGTACAAAAGAAAGACAAATCAAAGACAATACAGTGCTGGTTCAAAAAGCCTCCGAATCATTTTTTATTCCTTTACATCTTTCGTTAACAACACTCAATTTTGCAAGATCTAAAGTTAAAAACTTCTTTCCCAACAATTAGGAATGCACCTCCGCGCGCGGTAACTGAATGGAAAAGGGGTAAACGGACATTGAATTTATACCTTTCTATCCATCCTCGGATTTCCACCGCGTGGTTATCGATTGAGGTTAAGACGTATTGCACATACAAAGCTGGACGTGATACGTACAACGAGTGACTGTTAGCGAGACGACTGATCGTGAGCCGGGGTGGAAGTTACGTAGGTATTGGAAAATGAGACGACGCCAACCTTTCGAAAATTCAAGTCGTCTATCGTCGACGGAGCCGAGAATGCAGCCCCGGGCAAAGGTGGGGGTGAAATTGTCGTCGATCGCGAGCAAGCTCAGCTTTTACTTTTGCATCCACCCCCGGATGTAGCGGAGCACTAAATTCGCCCTTATATTCGCTGAGCGCGGCTGCAGTGGCAAGTCGATCGCTCCAACTCCTGTCCAAATTGGCCAGCTAGAACTCCAAAGCCGTTGACGGACAATTATTGTACCGCAACGTCCGGAATTTATAAGGGGCTGCTTGTAGGCTTCGACTGAATTTTCGTCGCCAACCGAATTCGGAAGATTGTCATCTCGTTTTGCGCTGCGATATTGCAATCGTAACGTCGATCGCAATAATGATAGACGACGAGGAAGTAATGTGTACGGATATTTGAGGGTTTTGGAATGAAAAAATTTAACATTTAGCTCTCACTTGCCACCATGAAAATTCCATTTTTGTAGTATTTCGCGAGGAGGATTTTTTTATTGCCGCTAGAAAAGTTATTTTGAGTCTTGAAAAGATTTGCCATGGAATATGAGGTTTATTGGTTATGGAGAAGAGTCACAAAATGCAATTGTATAAAATGACATTGTGCCGAATGATGTCAAATTGAAAATCGTTCAAGCGATCAAAGATAGAGAAGATTCGGAAAAAGTCTCAAAGCGAATTCGAATTCAAGAGAAAGATTGGGTGTCAAGCTTGCAAAAGACGCGAATGATTTTATTACAAAAAAATCGTTTCTCCGCGTCCAGCTATTCGACTTAAAGTTCGATTTACTTGACGTACGTGAATGTAAAAAGAGGAGGTTGAAATCGAATTTCTCAGAGAATGATAAAATGTTTTTTATACTATTACTACGACTATTACTACTACGACTATTCTCGATAACCAATCAACCTCAAATTCCACGGAGACTCTTTGCAAGATCCAAAATCACTTTTCTAGCGGCAATAAAAAAAAAAATGCTATCGTCAAAATGGCACAGAAATGGAGTTTTGACGATTTTTGTCATAAAATGCGATTTCGGCAGCCATTCCCCATAAGCAACAGACTTTATCTTTTAAGGGGCTTATTTTCCTGTTCAAAACAAGCTTTTTAAGCTGCAACTGCGAGCAGGATCAAAATTTTTTTGATTCTGAAGCACTCTAATAGATATATAATGTATATTGGTTATTTCATCGATTTGTTTTTATTCTCTCACTCTCAATCCTTTATGGAATTACATCAATTGTATTCGGACAATTCAACCAGTTATAGAAGCGCATCATCGAGATATGAATATACCCCGGATTTTAAACCTCTGAGTATATGTAATTGTTCACGACGAGCAAATTAATTCGTTCCTTCATTCAATTTTTGTCTTCAAGTTCCTAGCACTAAAAAATATGATCCATTGCGTGTAGTATTTTTTACGCGAAAAAGTTAGATCTTTCAAAATATGAGATTCATTTTAGGGTAGACGTCCAGTAAAATCATTTAAAAAAAGACAAATTATTTTTTCACACTCTACACGAAAAAAAAGAAAATGAAATTATTTGGACGAGTCCCGTCGCAATGAAGTACGGAATTTTCCCGTAAAAACTCTGAATTTTTCGAGTGTGATGTGAAAGACTTAACATTTTCTTTGGCTAACAATACGAAAATCAAATTATCACCAACGTTAGTCAGTTTCTTCCTAGTTCTCTGTCAGTTCAGACGACTGAATTACTTTATTTTCAAGAAAATGAGAAAAAAAAGAAAAAAGACAAACGAGAGAAACGAAATTTCAAACTCGCGCCGATATATGCTTCAGTTCTTTCAAATGTCTTTACGATTTTCTCTCGTGCAAAGTTACGTGTCAGTTCAACTTCGCTTAACTTTTCGAAAGAATTTTAAGGAAACATTTTAAACTCGCTATGGTGTCGCAAAAGATAAATAGATATAGGAAAAAGTTCCGCTTCTCCGCATCGGTTACGATCACGTTTATCCTTTTTTTTTTTTTTTTTTATCTTTCTCACGGTTTGTTCTAAACTTACCGTTACTTCGCAAAATCCAAGTTTTTTTGAGTTTAGAATTTCGTTGCAGCATAATCAAATGAAGTTTTCAAATTTCCGTTACCTTGGGTTACTGATAGAAGATTGAAGATTTTTAAAAAGTGGCTATTCGGACCAATTTATCAAAGCCACTGATCGATGTCTCGTCATTTTTAATACTCACGAACGTAAACGTTACTTTCGCACACCCTCTGCATGCAACCCATTAAAACCAACAGCCTTCTAATTTCCTTCACTTCGCAGTATACATGTAACGCATTAGCAAGAGAACACGAAACAGCTAATTAACACAATCTGTTTGCGTAATTTTCAGTCGTGAAACCGTATCCGAGGCTGGAGGACTTACCGAAAAACCTCTGGCACGAGTTGAGCTCTCCTTTCACCGAGGTGGGTTATTATTGCAGTATCACCGTACAGTAGAACTTCGTACTTTCCAATTAACCGAAGTTGTCCTCAACTCGTTTAACAAGTTTCAAAGCAGACATTTTCCAGAGACCAAAGGTCCGTGTTGACGCAGTTACAGGGTCCGACTGTGGCGTAAA